>NC_143007.1:1672400-1978601 GCF_061535395.1 Colias eurytheme | reverse complement strand
TGCGGTTGTCAGCGTTGTTTCATTATATTTTCTATTTTTATTTTTGTCTTCCTCCATGCTGTCTAAAATAAAAAAAAAATAACTCACTTAATTATGTGATAAAAAAAATAACGGACTTTTTTAAAATGATTGAAAGCGATCCTACTTTTAAACCTGAGTTAAAATAAATATTTTCTGACTTAAACGACTAACGTATACTTACGTACTAAAAACAATTATTTATATACGAATTGAAAATAATAAAAAATTGCTTGGTTAATTCGGTGACACTGTTTTGAGTTGCAATCTTGAAAATCGTTAACTTTTTGAACCCAGGAAATAAGGTATTATGCAAAAACAAATGAAAAATTACTAAAACCTTTATCGGTATCAACAAGAATATGTTTTTAACAATTAATTGTCAAAGTATCATGAACTTACACTCACCTTTTCTATTTAAAATTAATTAAATAATGACAGCACAATTGCACGCTACCGGTGAAACGTCAAACATGGCGGGCGCAGTGACAAATCCCGTGATTGTTACTATCTCACCCGCACGATTTTAACAAAAATTTGTACACGAAAAGAAGCTTTATTACCATACCATAGGGTTAATTTTAATGTATTGGATTTTACTCCTATAACGCTGTAAAAGAGTCCAAACGTTGTATCTCCGAATTATGTGAGTCACATAATTAGGTGAGTTTACCCTACTCATAGATTTATTGATTTAGAACTAAGATATAATAGAGAAGTAATGAGAGGAAAATTAATTTAAACTTACATTCCTGGTTAAATTAGTTGACAGATATACAGATATGTAGTTACTAGTTAGTAGGTACTACATATTATAACAATTTCATTGGGGGATTTTTATGTATTATTTGTACTAACGATACTATTTTAAGGCTATCGACTTATCACTAACTAGCTTTCCACCCGCGGCATCGCCCGCGCAGTCAAAGGAAAACCCGCATAGTTCACGTTCCCGTGGGATTTCCGGGATAAAACCTATCCTATGTCCTTTCTCGGGTATCAAAATATCTCTATACCAAATTTCATGCAAATTGGTTCAGTAGTTAAGGCGTGATTGAGTAACAGACAGACAGACAGAGTTACTTTCGCATTTATAATATTAATAGTATGGATTATTACATAACCGATTTTAAACACGTTCCCTAATAATATATTATTTCTGAGAGACAAAAGCTCTATTTTGTCAGTTTTTATTTTAGTTCATCCACTCAGATATAAAATCTACAATCGAACAAAACAAACAAACAAACAATTTGCAATTAAATTAGTCTGTAATGAAATTTTAAAACCTTTTACAACAATTCGAGTTATTTCCAGGTGCTCTATGGTATTCCAAATACTTCAATACCTTCGGAATTATTCAACGGAAGTTGAATGGGAATTAAATATAATTAGTGTAATTTAAATTTATTTTAAGAGTATTTTTCGATTAAATTTTATGATATTAAATATTAATTATTATAACATCAAGATCTCTGGAATATCCATCTTCCAACAAAGGGAATTTTAGAAAAGGCATAAAGAGTATAGTTTCAACTTAAGTTTAATAGTAGTTTTGATAACATTAACGATTAGAAACATTTTATCATAGAAATGCAAATAAGTATGTAAAATAAAAGCGCATGATAAAAGATAAATAATTACTAGGCCCTTACTGTGCACTGGGAACGTGGGAATGAACTAATTTACTAAAAGAACAGGGAAATATGTGGAGTCTTTGTGGTTGTAAAAATATAGTACCAATTGATTAAAAATTTCGTTTTTAAGAAGTTGATTGAGATGAACTGTTAAAATGGAACTATTTTTGATTATCTGCACCAATTATGTAAAAATTTGTTATGGTCGAAACATGGCCTATTTTCAATTCAAATTCTGTCTAAGTATGGATAAAGAGATAAAACGAATATGCCCCTAATTACCTAATCTCATCCATATTATAATTAACCTACTTATTTTATATTCAACTTAGATAAACAACTATCTAGTTAATAACTTAACATGTAGTTACAGCTTGTATAAACCTACCTATTTGACTATCGTTTTAACGAGAACATATCCTATATACATCTTCATATAACATATCCTATATATATCTTCAATCATAACGTTTTTAAACTATATTTTACTCGTGCAATATAATGACTATTGTATTATCCAAATAAATTCACAGCTAACTTTCACAACCGCGACTCCACACCACTCTCTGTTCTCACAAATTTACAAAGGGCGTGGGCTGGGCGTTACAATTAAATATATATTACCGATTGCCTGCGTCAAATACTATCTGGTTTGGATCAAAGGGTTCTAGCTTAATTACGTTTTTATAAGAATCTTTTCCTTTCTTTTCAGTTTCAATTAAGACAAAAAGAACGCAATACTTTTTAGGTTATCTATGTACCTTTTTCATGTTTTTTTTGTTTTTTTTTTTATTTTTTCATGTTTCATAAATATAGTTTGTCAGTAATGGATTGAATTCGTATCCTATGTTATTATATAAATAGTGTTAATGACCACTGCACCATAATTATAATAAAAGTCAAACATGTTAACCTACTTCACTACATAGTATAAAACAAAGTCGCTTTCCTGTCTTTTTTAGGGTTCCGTAGCCAAAATGGCAAAAACGGAACCCTTATAGTTTCGTCATGTCCGTCTGTCCGTCTGTCCGTCTGTCCGTCTGTCACAGCCGATTTACTCGGAAACTATAAGTACTACAGTGATGAAATTTGATGGGAATATGTGTTGTATGAACCGCTACAAAAATATGACACTAAATAGTAAAAAAAAGAATTGGGGGTGGGGCCCCCCATACATGTAACTGAGGGATGAAATTTTTTTTTTCGATGTACATACCCGTGTGGGGTATCAATGGAAAGGTCTTTTAAAATGATATAAAGTTTTCTAAAAAACATTTTTCTTAAAGTGAACGGTTTTTGAGATATCAGCTCTCAAAGTCGTAAAAAGTATGTCCCCCCCCCTCTATTTTTATAACTACGGGGTATAAAATTCTAAAAAAAATAGAGGTGATGCATGCTAATTAACTCTTTCAACGATTTTTGGTTTGATCAAAGTATCTCTTATAGTTTTTGAGATAGGTTGATTTAACTGTAATTTATTATATTTGCTGCTACGGAACCCTTTGTGCGCGAGCCCGACTCGCACTTGGCCGGTTTTATTTAATAGATAGAGTGATTATTTAATTACTTCTACTCAATTAAATTATTTTTACAACATATTTGCATTCTTTACCATTCTCCCCGTTGTTGCCTGGCAGAGATGACTGCACAGTGATAAGCCCACTTTTATTGTAATATTGTAATATTTGTTTTCTTGCACAATCAAGTGTTAAATAAATAAATATCTCCTGTGGTTTTCACCTGCCCGTTATTTTAAAATAAAATAAGGCTCGAATACCACGATTTTAGCAATTAAAGAACAATTATTTAGGCATTCGGAGCTAAAATACTATATCACATAAGTTAGAGGTGAAAAGTGGCGTGATTCGAATAGTTCGCAATCCTTTTGCGAACGGCATGCGGTTCTCAAATGTTTAAGCTTTTGGAATTTTCTTATTTTCTTCATAATATATAATATTTCAACTATAATATTATATTAAAAATATTTGAAATTAAATTAAATGATTGATTTATTACTACTGTATATCAAGATCTTCATATTTAGCTAAAATTGTCGTCCACGAGTTGAAAAATTACTAAAAACTTGCACTTACGTACAATTTTTTAGTTATGTATTCATAAATGTTTCGTTATATTCCTGTAAATATGATTTAAAATAAATTACAGAAATCTCTTCGACGACATGAGTGATGAGACATCCGCCAACCCGCACTTGGCCAGCGTGGTGGATGATGGCCTGTACTCTCATAGGAGGCCCGTGTCCCAGCAGTGAGAACGTATATGGGCTGCTGATGATGATAGAAATCTATTCTTTGCGAAATTTACTTCTTAAAAACAAACAAAATAATTAAAAACTAAATTCAAATCGTATATAGATTCACCTGATCTAGAGTATGTTTTCTTGTAATATTTCTTACCGATTTACGGTTTGATATCCCAATTAAAAAAAAAGTGCGCGTGTACTAGTGTACACACGTAAGAAGTGAAACTTCTTTATGACCTAATTTTTCAAAAAATAATTTACTATATGCAACTTTACAGAAATACGTCGAATCACGCGTGGTACAAGAAAAAGATGGCGCGTAACGGAAAAATGTCACGCGTAACGAAAAAATGTTACGCTACATTTTTTTCCAACCCCGATAAAGAAGTTTCACTTCAATAAATTGATATTAAGCACATTGTTGGATAAAGAGTGTTAATGAGACTACACTTTGAGAACCATAGATCTAACATATTCAGACGCGGCCAATCAAGTTTTTCGGCAAATAACTTTCTTGGAGTTAATGTTTGTCGGTTTCTTATCTCTACATAAATCGCCATTTTGTCCCCTAAACAGATATGTGCAAAAAATTACGTTAATTTCGTGATAATTAAAGATAAGATTTTTGTTAATTAAGTGATTATTATTAGTATAAATAGCTTATGATAAAAAATTGAGAAATAATCCTTGTTATATTTTTTGGTCTTAAATAATATTTTTAAAGAGGAAGGTTCGCTTTTTTTGTTAAGCTTTAAAAACTACTCGATCAATTATTTAGTGACTAAAATAGTGAATTTTGAAGTGAAACTTCTTTATCGGGGTTGGACAAAAATTTAGTGTAACATTTTTGCGTTACGCCGTACGCGTGACATTTTTGCGTTACGCCGTACGCGTGACATTTTTGCGTTACGCCATACTCGTGACATTTTTAAGGTCATAAAGAAGTTTCACTTCTTACGTGTGTACCCTAGTACACGCATACATTTTTTTTTAATTATAAAAATAAGTACTGTATGTTTTTCGAAAATATAGACGTTTGTTACTCTATACCACGAAAAACGCTGAACAAAAATTAAAATTCTAATTATTTTCGATAAAATACTGACTCACCTTTTAAAAATTAAATATTATTAACACGAATTAAGAATCAAACCCTTTAGAACGTGAAAACAAGATTTTATACTGGTCACAAAAAACTGTTTTGTCTTATATAGTGTAAGAGCTGGTGGAGAAAAACATTTTAATTAAAATTACGACCGCATTTTCGCAAAGCCGATATCTAATAATTTATAATATTAAATATATAGGCTAAACTTAGCATAAGTATAAATTTTTAATTATGTTTATGGTGTACAATAAAGTATTTTCATCATCATTTTTGTTGTTTTTGTTCCCCAACGTTTTTCTGTATTGTCTAACTAACCAAATATATCATAGATACCTAACCGAATATATAAATTCAAGTGTGAAAATGTAACAAATAGACATGGATCGTATTATAATAATCAGCTTCTACTGACGCGTCACGCGACGTTTGGTTAAGTTTGTGGCCTGTAGTTTTTCAAGATGCTATTTCAGTGTTGAAATTCATTTTTATTATAGTTTATTACAGCTGATGAATATGCTTATACAAATTATTGTATAGCCTTTGTCGCTGTAATATTTAATAATTAATATTACCTATTATTTGTTATTTTTTAGTTGACCTTTTTAATGGATAAACAATGAAAGAATCTCATTTTATAGCGTACTAGCTTTCCGCCCGCGGCTTCGCCCGCGTTTTCAGAGAAAAACCCGTTCCCGTAGGATTTCCGAAAACCTATCCTATGTCCTTTCTCGGGTATCAAAATATATCTATACCAAATTTCATGCAAATTGGTTCAGTAGTTCAGGCGTGATTGAGTAACAGACAGACAGACAGAGTTACTTTCGCATTTATAATATTAGTATGGATTGTTTGTTATTTCTTTTATATATTCAGCTCTTAGACTACATAACTTTCTAACGGTGCGCGGGCGCATCGGTAACATATAATTTGTCCGTCAAATAGTCAAAGCGTCACTCACGTAACATTTCATTATCTTTCTTTTTTCTTTTCCTTTCTTTTTACCGTTTAATTCTGTTACCTTTGTATTGAACCAGTTCTTTACAATTTTAATTAATGGCCGCTTTAGAATACGTTTAGAAATGTTTAATTGTTATGTTGCTAGATATCTTAGTTTAGTTTTGTTATGTTGTGTTTCTAAACGTTAGGTTGATGTTATAAAATTTACATAAACATAAATATATTGAAAAATATTTTTTACATAAACATAGAGCTATTATAAATGAGAGATATTAATTATTTTTTGACGCGTATGTAGATCATAAACTACTAAACTGATTTTGATTGCTGTTGAAAACTCCGCGGCTAAATTAATACAATCCATTACAAATTACAATATATTTTTGTTAAATTTATACAAAAACGACTGTATCTATTTATATGGGTTTTAATTTGAATTTGTCAATCCTATAACTATAGATTAGATACCTAAATATTATGACAAATTGTAACAAAAAGCAATTAGAAAAATCACAACACAGTTTGAAGATCATGGAATTGACTAGAAATTTAAAAAAACATGTGAAACATTCTCTCATAGAGAACAAAAAATATATGGAGTGTCGACATTATAAAAAATGCGAAAAAAATATGTTCCCGTCGCGTTAAACGTTCGGTATGTGGTTATGGGGATAACAGATTGACTCCTTGATTGTACAGTCGCGCACAGTTTTATAAAAAATATTTATTTATTTAGAAAAGTATAGTTAAATGTGAACAATTTTAGTAGCATAACAAAAATTATAAGTCAATTTTAACATAAGAGAAGTAGCTATAATAACGAAAAATTACGTATAATTTAAATCCTACTAATATTATAAATGTGAAAGTTTGTGAGGATGAATGCAATGAAATCTGGTAGGTAGTTGAAGACCCAGAATAAGACATAAGCTACTTTTTATCTCGGAAATCCCACAGGAAAGGATAGATGTACATAATATTATGTACTTATAAAGGAAATTAGCGATAAGACCGCCTGTTGTGCTCTTTTATTAACTAATGTATTTTGTCCTTATTTGTACTTTTCTCTGTGGTGCACAATAAAGTATTTTTGTTTGTTTGTTTGTTTGAAATTATAGTCCGGAATATGTGATTACCGTGATAATAACTATGTGAGTTATTATTATAGTAAATGAGAAGAAAATTCCAATAAAAAAATGGTTGTTTGTAAAGTAGGTTTACGATCGAGATGTTTACGTGATAACGTCTTATTGGTGGCAGCGCTCGAGATGAGACGGGAGATCGGTCCGTCTCTCTCTCGTTATACCTGCGATCGCGCTCGTAAGGTTTTGGTGTGACACAAGTTTCTGAACATGTCACCCGACTAAAACGATTTTAAAAACGTTATCACGTCAATAACATAAGCTAAATACTTTACATATGAATAGAGTGGGAGTTCAAAGCTTTCTAGTGAAAAGCTTCCTGTGTGACTCAGAATAATATATATTCCCACTTTTCTTCGCGACTGTACCAACAAAACATCTGTTAGGTTATCACTGTACCATGTCTCGGATGACAAAAAAATCTATTAAACACTTGAATATTGTTTGTAAATAGTTTTACAGCTGTATAGGTATTTGATGACATCCCCGGTAGCAATGTATTGATTTATGTTCACCGACTTGAAAATAAAAGGTTTTTGAGCCACTGTGCTTGTACATTAAGTAATTAAAAACATATGAAGAGTGGATGATGAATGAATTATGAATAAAGGTTATTTTGTAGAGACGTCTGGCAGAGATTACTGATTAGCGATAAGCCCATTTTTTCCAAACTAATTATTAACTAGTGGTCCGCCCCGGCTTCGCCCGTTGTACCTACATGTTTAAACTATCCTATATGTGCAGTTCGATTCAACTTGAGAAGTTGGATCGAACTGCTGTGTGCGAATTTTATTAAAATCGGTTAAGTGGTTTAGGAGTCCATTGAGGACAAACATTGTGACACGAGGTTTATATATATTAAGATTTAATTTTAAACTGTTATTAAATAGAGTGTAATACCTACTGCATTGTATTTTAATATAAAATATAACTTAAAGAAAATTATGTGTGCTTTTCAACGCATTTCCTCAAAAATTGTTAATATTAGCTGCGCTCCGCGGTTTCACCCACGTGGCTCCGCTCCTGTTGGTTTTAGCGTGATGATATAAAGCCTATAGCCTTCCTCGATTAATGGGCTATCTAACACCGAAAGAATTTTCAAATCGGACCAGTAGTTCCTTAGCGCGTTCAAACAAACAAACTCTTCAGCTTTATATAATATTAGTATAGTTTTGCACTAGCCAAATTAAAAGCAAGGCTATTACTACTATTTTTGTATACTTATTCTAAAAACAATAACAAAGAAATCGAATCCTAAACAACGAAAGCTGTAAAGTCGAAACAAGTATCGATTTTAGTAATACGAATATTAAATCGATATATTTATTCGCACATCGAGACGTATCGAGTGACCGTCTCGCCGAATTTTAAATTCCCTTCTTTATAACCTTTTGGGGATTAATATCATGTAATTCATCGGATATTAGGGTGACAATACGTTTATGAAACTTAAAGTTAATCACAAATAAAAATTATAAACTGAATTACAGTACATGCAATCTATGATATCACCTCTCTATACGTACATGTGAACAGGTAAATCATACAAGTAATAGACTACAATACACCTTCGCCTATACAAAAAATATACACTGTCGCAATTATTTCTAGAAATGCGTATGAATTTTTTAAAGTAACTATGGATTCAAGCAGGTTTTTAAATAAATATGTTTTGTTATAGCTTTAGTATATCTAGTTCACGTTTTGCATCATAAGGATACCTACAGTTCGACACCAATCGAATTAGTTTCAAACAACCTTTTTCGTGTTCATTTAATATAAACATAAATCTTATAAAGTCCATTGTATCAACCTTTTGAAATTGGTCCAGTAGATATGCGTCCAGCCCCCCTAGTCAAGTGGCTTTCTGTTAGCGTAGCGTTCAATAGAATAGACTACGAATGTATGAGATTGACGTAACCTGTAGATACGTTACGTATCGTAGTGGTATCGTATATATCCGTTAATACGTTACGTATCTACAGGTTACGTCAATCTCATACATTCGTAGTCTATTCTATTGAACGCTACGCTAACAGAAAGCCACTTGACTAGGGGGGCAGGTTACGTCAATCTCATACATTCGTAGTCTATTCTATTGAACGCTACGCTAACAGAAAGCCACTTGACTAGGGGGGCAGGTTACGTCAATCTCATACATTCGTAGTCTATTCTATTGAACGCTACGCTAACAGAAAGCCACTTGACTAGGGGGGCAGGTCCACAATACGTTCAATAAAACTCTTTATCTTTATATTATTAGTATAGATATTGCATCATAAATGAATATCACTCTAAAATTGTATTATTTTCAGCTTAAAATCCAAACGTGTACACACCCTACACCCATTTAAGATTACAGATAACACGGTCTCCAGCAAAAATGTGCATATTTCATACGCAAGTAAACTGCGAGATGCTATCTAACGCTTGTTTATTTAACATGCCTTATAATTAAGGCTTAACGGTCATTGAACAAGGGCTTACTTCAGTATTGACTGACCGGTTGGCTTGGTTGGTAGTGGCCCTGCCTTCCAAGCCAGAGGTCGTGGGTTCGATTCCCACCCGGGGCAAATATTTGTGTGATGAACATAGATGTTTGCTCTGTGTCTGGGTGTTAATTATCTATATAAGTATTTATTTAAAATGATATAAGTATGTATGTTTATCAGCCATCTGGTTTCCATAACACAAGCGAAAAGCTTAGTATGGGATCAGATCGTACCATGTGTGAAAATTGTCCTAAAATATTTATTTATTTATTATATAGTCCTTTCTATCCCAGTTCCTCCTGGTTGTTAAAAATATCTATATAAAAATATGTATTGCTCGTTTTTCAGTGTTGTAATATCAAACCTCTACGAAACAGCTTCATCGACTTATTTATCCAACAGTGAAAGAAGAAAAGAGCAACTATGCAGTTTCTTGTCGGTTCTTTTCCATAGATACTGCTTTCCGAATCGGTGGTAAATGTTAAAATATGTTATGACAATTCAAAAGTGCTTCTAAAAGAAGTCTAATTGAATAAATAAATGTTTGTGTTTGGAATGTTATGTTTTTCTAAATTATGTAGGTATGTATAGTACATTTTTGTTTTTAAAATATAAATAATTTTAAAATATAATAATTTTGTGTAATAAAAGGTAAAAAAAGATACTCAATTTATTTTTTATTTTTTAAAAATATAGAAAGTAGTAAATTACTTATCCTAAATGTAACACTAAATTGTCATCAAACCAACGTAACTAAAAGGTGCAGTAGCATTCTTTTGTCAATCGACACTAATTTTTTAATTTACTAGCTGTGCCCTGCGATTTCACCTGCAGTCAATTACCATAAAGCAGTTGATTAATCATTATGTTATTCTGGTACATCTTCTCTTATATATAAAAATGAATCGCAAAATGTGTTGGTAAGCGCATAACTCGAGAACGGCTGAACCGATTTCGATAATTATTTTTTTATTATATTCCTTGAAGTACGAGGATGGTTTTTATGTAGAGAAAACGTAAACATGTACCACGGGCGAAGCCGGGGCGGACCGCTAGTACGCTATAATATTGCCCAATCTCGTCTAATGCAAAATACATACAATAAAAACCATGAAAATATTATTATTTTTTATTTACCTATTTATTTTCCAATGTACGATGGCCCTTATTTGAAAATTGATGAAATACATATCAGCAACAAATTATGATATTTGATACACTTTTTATTTTGGTATTTTTATCGCCGTCTCAAAGGGAATACAATTTATGGATAATTTTAAGTGGGTAATTGAATAATAATAAAATACATTCATTTTTAGTATACTTTGTACGTGCGGTTTTGTCTGTGTTCATAGAGTTTTTAAAAAAATAAAGTTAATATTCCACTTAACTAATGTATGTATTATAAAACAAAAATAATTCGTTGTCTCTGTCTGTCTATCCACGAAAAACTCAAAAACTACTGCACCAATTTCCATTCTGTTTTCATCAATGGATAGTTTGATTCTCTAAGATGGTTTTACTATAGGTATCATTTTTTAAATTTTAGACGGGCAAAGCAACGGGCGGAAAGTTAGTACCTACATATAATAAATATAAAGACAAAAAAATTAGTCTTTCTGTATGGTAAGCTATCACAATATTATCTATTGTTATGATAAAACTTTAAAAAAAAAGTGGATTCGAATCAATTTATTATGAATTTTTTCTTTTAGTTAAGAAACACTGTATTGTTTGTTTTTCAAAGATAAATAAATAAATATTCATAGATACTAAACTTCTTTCATTTATTTCATTTCCTAGTAAAAAAAATGTGTCAAACATGATTTTACAATTTATTTCTATTTCAATTGTTATCTATACCTGCTTTATTTTTATTATGAAGTGAACAAATGAAGTCAACTGTTAGCACCTTGTAACAACGGTCAAGAGTGTGCCGCTTTTCGTTGTAAAATTCCGTATATGTATTTTAAACGTATCGTAATTCTTATTCTATAACTAGTAAATGACTTAAAAGATTTAAATATGTACATTTTTTTTTGTTGTAGTGAGGCTAGATGATAAAATTCCAGTTAATTCTATTCAATTTTTATAAATACGGGTAGGTACGTAGGGTTTTATCTAGGTGTTCCTAGTTATAATTAATGTTTATTTAAATTTAATAAAAAGCTCATCTATTTGCCTTCACAACTTAAAACTACATATTACAAAGGAACTAAATATCTAAACGTGTAACATTAATTAATATAATATCTTCCATTACGTTAAATTCCCTCTTTTAATTATTTATCCATATTGATCACATTTAGCACTCGAAGAGCCGGCAGGATACTCTGAAAACAAAAACAATTGAAATAATAAATAAATACATATTCGAAATTTAATAATAAGATAAAATACATGTGCTTTCCTGTCATGTTAATATGCATGCTTTGTTAATTTTGCAATATAAAAATTAAAAACTGATTAAATTGATTGATTGATTAAATTGAATATTAAACAAAAACTATATTTTAAATATTTTACTGAACCCCAATTTCAAGGCATCCTCAACAAAGTCACCCAATATTGTCACATGAAGCACTCTTCATTTAATGTCAATTATTAAGTCCTTGACTATGCCTCTCCATGCATTATGCTCGCCCATCTGCCTATTTTTTCATCCAAACTAAAATTCGCACAAAGGAATCTCGTTATTATCCCTTGAGGCGTTAAATTCTTATCGAAAAATCACAAAAGATGTCGCGTGTATTGTATTTTGACAAGCGGGTTGCCGCCAAAATTTCGCGACGCCATCTTAGATTTGTTAACTTTTTTTTTCTTTCCGCACGGCCAAGGAGTTCTTATGGATTAATGATCGTAACTTTTTTTGTTTGAAAAAGTTTATATTCAAGCTTTGGTAACGGGATACGTCAATTATTTATTTAAGTCCTTTATTAAAATGGATTTGTGCAAAATATCATGTTTCGCGGTGTGCCAACGTCGAATTATTTTAATAGTTTCGTAACGTAATATTTTATTGCTGTATTATTTATTTTAATGCCTTTTGTCTGAGATGTGGAAAAAATTACCGTAAATTATACTAGTATTACAAATTTTTTATAGCTTTGAATGAAGAATATTTTTGTCTAAGCAATGCTTGGATTACCTAAACTTTTAAGGCCATATTTTTAGTGTCATCTGTTACATTTAAAGTCATTTTTTACTCTATGGAGCTTGTCAGGAGGACATAACATACCTACTAAGTACTACCTACTACATTATAATAAGATTATAATATGTTCTTTAATATTATTTACTACGTATACAGTAATAATTATTGGAGTCCGGATAAATGAGCTTAAAATTAGTGAGGGCGTGTACAATTATAGAAACCCATTATTACACAAATATGTTACAACTTAACAACAAAAAATGAATAAATAAAATAAGACTACAGTAATAATACCATTATTTTATCGCACTTATTTTTAAATTAGACTACATGTAGCAATTTCAATGTGAAAAAGGTTTTATTTAATTTCGTAACACAATGATCGTATTCCTGAGATTCGAATGGACAAATAAACGAACACATAAAACAAAAAGTCAGATATCGTCCACCATTAACACCTGAATCGGACAATTGATAGGCTCTTTACGTACGTGGCGTTTTTATTATAATTATGGTTAAAAATTAATTTAAAAATATCGATTATTGGTTTACATAGGTACATAGATACATTATACATTTCGAGTAAACATCTTAAAGGAAGTAAAAAAGCTAGTTCCTTCTAAGCTAGTACGGTCTAAAAGTTGAGCTGGATAGTGCTGATTCACCGTATGGCATATAGATAATTAATAATACCGAAAAATTATAAAAATAGTAACTCCCAAGGTGATATGCCAATTTTTATCATACACGTAATATAGACTAATCTAACAACAAAAGGGATTCTTACGTTCAGTGTTATTTATTGTTTTATGCAGTAATTATTTAGTCTAAGACACTGTTTTTAAAATTACCAGCGGTTTACAAAGGTATTTCATTTTATTTATTCTATTGTTCCAACTGACTGTCTTAAATACTCTTTAAACAGGTTACGAAACTGGCGATATTATACTTGTTTAATGAATAGAAACGAAAAAGCTATTGCCATAAATAATAATAACTTTGCATTCGAACCTACATTATGTCTAGATTATTTCCATTTGTATTCTGAATCTGTTAATGAGCCAGGACCTAAGCAAACGTATACATAATATTTAAATGGGTGATTATACAAAAATGGGGTAACTCGATGTCATCAGCCAATTTAAACAAAGTCTTATTATATTTTATTCAAATAACAATCTATCGTAAAACAATGAAGCGTCCTTTATTTGGTCACTCAATTTCACTTCTTTATTTAAAATACAAATGAATAAAAATAATAAATTAATACCTCAAACGTCAGTACTTTGGCATGTCACAACTCCGAAAACCAACAATCAAGTGACTATCGTTTAAACATTATCATCGATTTAAGAAAACTTTCTAATTCACTACAATCTTTGATGTACATAGTAGAGGAAAGTCACCAAATATGGAATAGTATCCTAATATGGAATTCCTTTATTTCTCTAAGACTATAAGTATGAATCGCAACATTCGACCATCTTCTGTTTCATTTGGTGAACTAATTATCGCACTAACACCATCGAGTTAGTTGCGTGAATGGTTTACGTATGGCAGGCGTGTTTTGTTTTGTTGCCATGCAGAAATTTTTTAAGGTAAGTCATAAATGAGTATTTACCAGCTATAATGTTTGTTTACATAAGTGTTATACTATTTAGTATATCGGTATTATGTTTATTTCACCATTTTGTGATCTTTTGTCTTTAAAATATTGTGAATTGAAAAAATATTTAGAAGAGTTTGAACGAGTATAAAAATCCAAATATGGACAATCGTCGGTGTCTAATTATGGAATACTATAAACTTGCTCTTATTTTTTTTAACTGTATATAATGTTTGTTTTTAGAATGTCCGGTTCACAATCAACTTAACAAAAAATCTGGGATGAAGAAAAAACTGCACAATCTATAAAATTCGTCCGGGAAAAGAAAATGGGGTATTTGAAAGCGGCACAGGATTTCCAAGTCCCTAGGACAACTTTATTTCATCATTATATTTATATTTCTTCTTTCAAAGTTATCAACTTTATTAAGAGAAACAAACAATCGAAGAAAAATAAGGATGATAGTGAAGAAAAAAGACTCTGAGGAACTAGACATTATCCAGTTTGATGAAGGTAGTGGACATGATGGACCAAGTGCCTTCTGACTCTGCAGATGCAGAATGTAACATACATGCATCAGCAGAGGCAGGAGGTTCTGTTCAAGACTTTTTCCCATGGATGAAAGTGGAGAAAGTTGAATTAAATGCTTGATGTATGGGCTATGAACACATTATGATGAGCTGGTCCAGATGGATCTGGATTTGTGACTTTTGCAAGTAATTACGTAACTTCTTTCATTTATCACAATATGTTACATTCATTTAATTGATCTCAAAGATATTCATTACATTTTTGTTATTGTTATGTTGATTTATGCTCATATTCCATATATGGGTACCTATTCCATATTTGGTTACTCATTTGGGATTTTGTTTTTTGTGTAAGATTTTAATTTGATTACTGATATATTTCGTTAAAGGCTGTTAATTACTACTTATAGATGTATGACTGACCAGAAAAAACAATAAACTGATTTAATTTTTGTAAAGTTTTATTTATATATCCCAAAAACAAAATGGTATTCCATATTTGGTTACTTTCCTCTATTATATACTACAACTTTCATAACGCAATGTTTTCCATTTTATTTAAAAAATAAAATTAAACTTTGTCATCGTTTTCACTAGTCAGTCCGTTGTGTGTTTTTTAAATTCGAAATTCTCGCTAAATATCACCAAGTCGAGGTCAAATCCCTGTCTAAGTATTAATGTTGGTAATGAAGTTACTTGTGCACCGCATATTTTGACGGCCGTCATAACTGTACCAGCGCTAGGGTTGTGTTTGTCCTCTAAAATCTTGCTGCGCCAGTCAACATTTTACACATTTTTTTCACATTAGGCAAAAAAACCTAATTTGTGATTATAACATCATATTAAGTCCCTTTTTATCAATCCGCTGGCATCAGTCCTTTGTCAGATATCGCGCCAGAGGACTGACGCGGCCCCACAGTACTGATGATTCTATCATTTTTGAGAACTTTTATCTTGATTGCTATTGGTATAAGCATTTCTATATTATATTTCAGTTAAAAACATCATGCGCCACGCTAAAAGAAACTGAATTTGACTAGGGAAGAAACATTTAAAAAAGAGTAGCAAAGAAAAGAGCTATTGAAACAAACTACTAATAATTTTATTAAAAAGATCTTATTTTCTTTTAATTATTGATTTTGATGCTTTCAGGGCATAGCTTTTTATATTTATCAGATAAATACGTATACGTATAATACTGTGAAGTAAAATTACCTCAAAATAACATAAAAGTTAATTAATATATGTACTTAATAAGTAATAACATTATAAAAATGTCAAGGGGCTCTTATGAAAACTCAGATGAGACTTTCATTCGAGCCTTTGGTTTTTAATTTTATAATAATTAGTACTTTTAACATAAATATTGGTAGATTTTTAGGGCTCCGAACCTCAAAAGGAAAAAACAGAACCCTTATAGGATCACTTTGTTGTCCGTTTGTCTGTTAAGACGTTTTTTTGGAACGCGTGGAGGTATCAATCTGAAATTTATATTGGATACTCAAGATTAAGAACCCTTGGGGCTGTAAAAAAATCAAACTTATAACGCAACGCAATCAAAAGATACCTACATCCGTTAATACTGCAAATTTCCACAAAATTCAATATTCGCAAGGGAATAAAAAAACACACAGGATGCTTGCCGTGTATACAGTCTACTATAGTTTACTTCTACTCGGTAAATAGCAACGTCTTATAACACAGATAAAGGAAAAATTGCTAAAAGTGTAAATTTTAAGTTACAAACATAATAAAAAATAGGTTTGTTAGGAGTCCAACTCGCACTTGGCCGTTTTTTTGTTTCTATTATTTGTGAATTACTTAAAATATCAAGTAAAACTAATTCAAAGTAGTAAAAGTTAAGTAAGAGAGTAAGAATATTCACGTTGTGTTAAATGTCAGAAGGCTGTTTTGAAAATTGAGACATTGTTTTTCCCAGTATCACATATTATTAATTATCATTTTTAAACATGTTAAGTACGTAAAAGACATGTGCCATTATTAAAACTGAGAGATTTGTAGTAATTTTCATTGAATTTCTTTAAGAATATTACAAGTTATAGTTTTTTATCAGTACCATGTTAGCCTCGTCAGTCCCCTGGAGGCCAAATCCAGAAAATTTAAAATATCTCACAATCTATTTAAAAACGTGGCTGGCCCGATTTGAAACAATATATTCATTAGATTAGCTATCATATACACCCTAATTTGTAACAATCTGATATAAAAAATATAGTAAACAAAATATCCTCAAAAGTTACCCCATTTTTGTATAATGACCCAAATATATATATATTGACGCGAGTCAAACGCTCGTGCCTAAACAGCCTAAACCGGTACATTCTTTATATTGATAAGAGCGTACAGTAATGCGATGTTAAATTTTATCTGGATTTGAGAATAATTATTGTCACTTTTACGAAAATTTATGGCACTCGCGTGTGGTCAGGTACTTTATTTAATTATCTTGGTCCAATTCATTTTATGCCCCTAGTGGGGTATGGGACAAACGTTATTACTAGCTGCTCCGCGCGGTTACACCCCTGTGGCTCCACTCCTGTTGGTCATAGCGCAATGATACATATCCTATAGCCTTCCTCGATAAATGAGCTATCTAACACCGAAAGAATTTTTAAAATCGGACCGTTCCCGAGATTAGCGCGTTCAAACAAACAAACTCTTCAGCTTTATAATATTAGTATAGATTAAAAATCTATTTAAAACTGCAAATCGAAATTTTAACGTTTTTCTATTAACAAATATCTAATGCTTATTTTTTTGCTCTATCATTGTAGATTTTTTACTACTTATTGCATTTCGTTATTCTCTTCCTTCCATTTCTTTTACAGCGCATCTGTTCCATTATAAACAAAAACAATTTTATTATACTACCAAGGAACCAATAATTAATTACTTAAACAACTACAATTAAAACATTTGTTCATCTGCTAAAGTAAAACCCCAAGCAAAATCGGGGTGTAAAAGCTAGTTTATTCTATGTAAAACTGCATTAATATTGTATCTGCCGCTCCACTGTCTTGTGTTTTCTTTATATCTAGGGTAAATTACCGCGTAAATTGGTTCCGTATAATCTGCTACAATAGTGGAGGAATTTAAATAAAATTATTATTAAGAAATATAGAGCAAAATTTATGCTTACTTTTTACGTGAAGTATAGACTACAGGCCCAGGTTGAAAAATTTATGGGTCATTTGAACCACCAGGTGGCCTATCTAGAACGATATAAGAGCATAAAATAATAAGATTCAGCACTATGCTGTCACTTGTGACTTTCACTTTATGACACAGATGCCGTACAAAAATGGTGGTCCACAAAGTCACAATTTAGTTTTATTTTCCGACAATTGCCGGGATAAATTTAGTCATTTGATTTTGTGTGGCATCTGTGTCATACTATTTCAACACTGCTTTTAATCCATTATTCCGCAACGCCGTACAAAAATCAGAGACAAGGGGAAACAATCTCTACCTGTTCTTTCGAATTCTCATCTGCACTCATGTGGACAGCTTACAAGTGACAGCATAGTGCTGAATCTTATTATTTTATGCTCTTATATCGTTCTAGATAGGTCACCTGGTGGTTCAAATGACCCATAAATTTTTCAACATGGGCCTGTAGTCTAGTAGCTTCAAGTTGAAATTGTTCTTACTAAAGAAATCATGTCTTAAATTCAAATCAAAAACTATTTCTAACAATAAACATGAACACAAAAAAGAGGGTTTGTGCCGAGACGTGTCGAAGTGAAGCTTCTTTGGCACGATTCAAAAATACCAAAATCGTCGGCTTACACCATGACGTAACGATATTGCCATGACGCGATCTTGAAATTTTGCTCTCAACGCGCCTAAAGAAGTTTCACTTCAAAAATTTCAAACCAAATAATAACATAGACCGTACATTACCGCATCTACCACGGTGAATGCTCTGACGAACTGTTCGGAACAATACCTACCAGCTGCTGAATTTCACCATAGAACTGCTCGCCACAAGTTGAAATATCACCCTCAACATCTGGACACTTGGCGCTCTTCCACCGTGCGATTTAGAAGGAACTTTCTTCCACGCACCACTCCTCTGTGGAACGAACTCCCGAGCTCAGCATTTCCGGACAGATACGACTTAGGGTACTTCAAAAAGAGAGCGTACTCTTCCCTAAAAGGCCGGCAACACACCTGCAACCGTACAGGTCTTGTGTGTGATTATGGGCGGCGCCTATCATCGCATTAATCTGGTGACGCGCCAGCTCGTTTGCCCGCTAATACATAAAAAAAAAAACATTGTTGTTCCGAGTCACAGTATATAAACAATACTTTGTCTTATAATCCGATACGATGAAAATTGCATATAAATTACACTGGCGATTTTAACAAAGAAACTGTATTTGAAAGCTAATGCTTCCACAATTACACACATCAAGAAATAGAAAATTACACTTTGTTTCTCTGAATGTATTTTTATCAGTAAATTGGTTGCTCATACACAGAGTTTAAATCTCATCAAACAATTATTAAGAAAATGTATTAATTTAAAATATATTAATACCTATACCTTTTAATCTATACTAATATTATAAAGCTGTAGAGTTTGTTTAAAAGCGCTAATCTCAGGAACTACTGGTCCGTTTTGAAAAATTATTTCCGTGTTAAATAGCCTATTTATTAAGCTATTTATCGAGGAAGGAGCGGAGCAATGCGGGCAAAACCGCAGGGCACAGCTAGTTTTAAATATTGAAACAATAACTTACAGACACTTGTGTAGAGACACAAATGTCTATGATCGGCCGTCATTTGTAGATGATTTCATAATCGCCGTGATGGCGGCAAACATCGACAATCATTTGATGGGCCAACGCTGCCCATTGTGAAGAGCCTTATAAAAAAGTGAACGTTCGTACAACGATCCAGACATAGTCAGACTTTACTTAGACTTCCTAGAACACTGCTTGGTTTAAGTAGAAGGTAACCCTCCAATGCTGTATTTTTTTTATTCATATTCATTTAAGGGGGTAAATGATTCGTAGCAAAGTTTAAACCTTTCGTATTACTAATATTACAGTTTGTCTGTATGCACGATAGAGATTATTTTCACTAACCTACCAATTAATAGGTAACTATTACTTTGAAAAGTTTTTTTATTCGGGTATGTATAAAATAATTAATTTTATTGTGTTTTTTTACAGAACCACGATACAACGAGCACGGGATTCTACATCTTCATTTATTATATAAAAAATTTTCAATATGTACCTACATAGTATTATGTCGTATTTATTATTTATTTACATGGAAATGTTATGGATATCTCGATAGTTATATTTTAGTTATAATATTGGCCTCCTCTTGCCATTTTGTTTTTTGCTACTATGCCCAAATTGTAATTCAAATAAGAACATTGTAATATTAATAAATAAAAATTAATAAGTGAACAATAGTTTTATTTTATTCATTCCTAAAGATTAAATCTTCGGATGCTCTACTAATATTATAAAGCTGAAAACTTAGTTTCATCTCACTCATTCATGAGTCAGGAACTACTGGTCTGATTTGAAAAATTATTTCGGGGTTAGATAGCCCTTTTATCGAGGAAGGCTATAGACTATATCATCACGCTAAGACCAACAGGAGCGGAGCCACGCGGGTTAAACCGCGAGGCACAGCTAGTTTTGTGTAATAAGTGAAGTTATTCGGTGTAGACATAAGACAACAGAGCAACTTTTAAAAAGTAAAAAATAAATTAAAAATAACTAACGTAATCACAAGAAACGTTTGATTACCAAATTCCCAATTACACCAGCATTTTAGGGTTATTTTGGACCGTTCAGCGAAAATTATTACCACCTTGCATGTTGCGATTCAATAAGCCACTTTTTAATGTAGGTGGTGGGATTTTTTCACCAAAGGTGTGGTTTGTAATAAATAACAATTTCGCCTTGTTGATGAAATATAGGAACAATTATTGATGTAAGATTATCATCGTTTAAATAAATAATGAATAATCATAACAATAATGGTGAAGAGTTTGTTTGGTTGGTTGAACTCGCTAACCTCAGGAACTATGGGTACGATTTGAAAAATTATTTATTAGATAGTCTATTTATGGAGGAAGCTCTGTATATTCATCCATCCATCCATCGCGCCAAATAAAATAGTAGCAAAGCTATACGGGTAAAGCCACGGGGCACAGCTAGTATGGTTAAAAACAAAATCGCTTCCCGTCTGTCGGTTCCTTAAATTCAATTATTTTTTTAAATATTATTATAGACATAACATGTACATGCACGACAATGCATTTGCCCGGAACTCCGAAATGGAATAGAACTAACAATGAATCCATACTAATATTATAAATGCGAAAGTACCTAACTCTGTCTGTCTGTCTGTTACTCAATCACGCCTAAACTAGGTACTGAACCAATTTGCATGAAATTTGGTATGGAGATATTTTGATACCCGAGAAAGGACATAGGCTACCTTTTATTGCGAAATATGTACCACGGGCGAAGCCGGGGTGGACCGCTAGTACGATATAAGTAGGTACGATCAATCTCATAAAAGGTTAAAAATAATCCTCTTAAACAACTCTCACAAAAACGGCAGCTTTACAAGAAATAATTAAAATCGGGAAGCTCTTCACCTGTTCTAAGCATTGCTAACAAAATTCTCAAAGTGCGTCTAATTACGTAAATGTCAAATGTTTGAAGCGGGTCCTGTGTGGACGTACCATTTGTTCTCGACACGAAGCTATGTCATATATTTTCCTAGCTTTCCGACCGCGGCTTCGCCCGCTTTGTCGAAAATCTAATAAATGATATACTAAAACCTTCCTCTTGAATCAATCTATCTAATAAAAAAACCGCATCAAAATCGGTTGCATAGTTTTAAAGATTTAAGCATACAAAGGGACATGAGGACAGAGTAAGCGACTTTGTTTTATACTATGCAGTGATAAACTGTATTATTAATATTAAAACTTAAATACTCCACTTCTGCAAATGTTTATGGTTTTAATAAATAAAATAAATTCTTTAAAGCTGTATATATGTATATTTTTGTCGTTTGGTATATTTATATAGAACTAGTGGTCCGCCCCGGCTTCGCCCGTGGTACATATTTCGCAATAAAAGGTAGCCTATGTCCTTTCTCAGGTATCAAAATATCTCCATACCAAATGTCATGCAAATTGGTTCAGTAGTTTAGGCGTGATTGAGTAACAGACAGACAGACAGAGTTACTTTCGCATTTATAATATTAGTATGGATTTAGTGTTAGAACATAAAAGTAAGAAAACAATATCAATAGCTGACATGCAGCCTTACTTCCTTGTATGATATGCACCTTGGAACTCTATTATTCACAAAAGATAGAAGAGCTACTTTGAAAGACACAATGACAAATTGATTTAAAATTATGTATTGATTGCTATGTATAGGCATAATTTTGCACTCAGCAAGCGATCGCTCATTGTACTGCATTCATTGCGATTCATTCGCGAATGCTAAGTGTTAATTTTGGGGAACAACAACACGCGTTACATGGTTATACATAGATATTATATTTCAGTCAAAATTTCCCTTTTAACCTCTGTTATCTGTTCTTAAGGAATTGATTTTCCAATCCATACTAATATTATAAATGCGAAAGTAACTCTGTCTGTCTGTTACTCAATCACGCCTAAACTACTGAACCAATTTGCATGAAATTTTGTACGGAGATATTTTGATACCCGAGAAAGGACATAGGCTACCTTTTATTGCGAAATATGTACCACGGGCGAAGCCGGGGCGGACCTCTAGTAGACAATATATGAGAAATCACAGTGAGAAATGAATATGAGAAATGAATTTCATTTATTTATTTCGAGTTACCATGGTAACGCGAAAGGTGTAATCACCACTGCCCGCCATATTCGACGATCAGTCAGGAAGAAACCGAGATACGGTTGCCATGGCAACGCTCCCTAATACGCCGTCAGCTCGCTGTTGAATATCATTTTCTAATATGTTTCAACTGCGGGTAGTTTTAATTTTTACTTCCTTTTTTTGTTTCATTAAGGGCCGATTTTTCAATGCTTTGATAAAACTTATTCGTCGAATAATGTATAAAACTACCATTTTAAAAACGTATTCTAATTGCCCGTATTTGACAGTTTACATGACATTTTAATATTATCGTGTAATACTTTATTGGACGGATAAGTTTTATCCAAGCATTGAAAAATCGGCCCTAATATCATTGAGATAATATTAATAATGGAGCAGACACCACGAACAAAATCTGTGCGCCAAGATGGCGGCGCGGGGCGCGCGAATGACGGCTAGACAGTCATAGATTATGCGATGTCACTGACTCACCGCTATAGAGGCGACACTTTGTTTCTTTCTGTTTATTTTATTGGGTGCCACTCCTTACATGCACGTTGACTTGAAATTTTCTTTGTACTTACTTAATATTTATTTTAGATATAAACTGACTTTACTACGCGGGGCTAACAATATCTGGCATATAATATAGGATGAGAAGGTTCAATATGGGCTATGGGAAGTTTCATTCCTTACAAATTGAGCCTTTTTTAGAAAAAAAATAAAAGCCGTGTAAAAATTGTGTTTATTTATATTTAGTTCATCATCCTCAGAACATGTTCCCGGCTCAGAAATTGCTTGTATTGTTCCAGTACTATTGTAGCACACCTTCGGCTAAAATAAATATAATAATAATAATGTTAGTGATGGCTAAAATAATATTTTATTTGTTATACAAATCCGTAAAATTTTATTATTATTACTAACATCAATACAAGGAACAGCAGACTTCTTTAGAATACGCCTTCCCGCTTTTGTGGTATATTTATCCTCATCGCGAAAATGCAATGAACAGACGCTAGTTCTATCGGATGGTAACCAGGTTTCTTCACTGCGGTTGTTTTGGACAAATTTTACCCATTTTTCCCTTTCTTCACGACCCAGACATGGAAACCTTGAATAGAAAAAATATTAATCTCTGAACTAGCGGTCCGCCCCGGCTTCGCCCGTGGTACATATTTCGCAATAAAATGTTTTTTCTCAGGGTCTAAAGATTGTCTGTGCCAAATTTCATCAAAATCGGTCCAATAGTTTATGAGCCTATTTATTACAATCAAACAAACAAACAAAGTTTTCCTCTTTATAATATTAGTGCAGATAAATAAATAATAATTCAATTATACGTTCAAGTCAGTAGCTTATACAATATCAATTAAAATTGATTAAAATCAATTAACAAAAAAAAATTGGTGATTAAGTAATTGACTTTCATATTTCATGATTTCACCTTTTTTCAATTAACAACCAGTCTATGCTTTTCTAAATATGTAAAATTATTATTTTATACTATAAAAATATACGCCAGCAAATATTACTAACAACACTTATTTCATGCCCAATGTCATATCTTAAATTTTTAATCTATGACAAATGACGCAAAATGTCGCCCGCCAAAAATTTTGTTCTAACTAAGTTTTAAAAATTATTATCTAGTTACTTACTGATTGAAAAGTTATTCCTTTGCACTTTTCCATATTATTTGTATTATTTGGGCAATATCGTAACACACACGTAGGCATATTTGATGCGTTTCACTTTAAAACAAATAAAAAATGAGCGTGACGTTCGCGCCAATGAGCGAGCAAGCGACTGAGTGCAGTTACGCCACATGACGTATGTTGAGTGGAACATAAGTGGTGTAGGTGGTATCGACTCCATATTAATATTATCTCAATGCCTAATATGTATTAAAAAGAAAGTGTATGGTATAGTATTAGTCTATTGGTTGATGTTAAATTTAACATGATATTTTAAATAGGAGAGAAGATTTTTTGTGTGTTTGTTCGTTAGGATTTAACTCGAAACTTAGAGCTCTTTAAGTTTCGAGAACATTCGTCAAAGCGTCAATAAGGACTAGTAATTTATAAAAAATTCGTGATATGTACATAGAAACATTAAAAGTATTTCGTAAAAGAAGTCATATTTTTCTAAATCCGGTTGGCTTGGTTGGTAGTGGCCCTGCCTTCCAAGCCAGAGGTCGTGGGTTCGATTCCCACCCGGGGCAAATATTTGTGTGATGAACATAGATGTTTGCTCTGTGTCTGGGTGTTAATTATCTATATAAGTATTTATTTAAAGTTATATATGTATGTATATCAGCCATCTGGTTTCCATAACACAAGCGAAAGCTTAGTATGGGATCAGATCGTGCCGTGTTTGAAAATTGTCCTGAAATATTATTAAAAAATTAAATTTGTTTTCTCATATAAATTACCTTTTAGTTACAAGACCCACACATTCCTCTTCTATAGGATATAAGCTGGATATAGTTAATTAGCCATAATTCAAACTTCGCAGTTTCCAAATCAGATATTTTTGGAGCTAAAATGATCTAAGTAATAGATGCTTAGGGATCTTCACACAGGAAACGCCTTTCCATATATTTCTATTTAATATAACAGAAGTAACATTGTTAATAACAACCATGGAACATTTTTGTCACATATTTAAATTACAGATCCGATTTTCATGACCTTGTAAATATTGTAGAATTCAGTGTTTATAATATGTGAATGTCAAACTTAATTATTTATATTATTTAATGGCGAATAGAATTATAACATATATACACATATTAATAAAATAACTATTACAGGTATTTGTCTGGTGCTCGTTAGAGCTGTTAAGATACGTCATATACTGCAGAAAGAAAACAGTAGACAATAAAGAAACATGGTATCACAAAGGGCAGGTAATCTTGTGTATGTATGTTATAATATATTAATCAAAACTATGAGCAACTAATCAAGTACCTACATAAAAATAAATCTATATTTTTTTGCTGTGTGGTGTATGATATATCTTTCTACACGTGCAGCCTATGGGCTAGTCATACTCAACATTCATACAGCTCGCTCCGTGTACAATACAATAATGCGTTCCGGGTGTTAATGGGGCTGCCCCGTTATTACAGCGCATCAGGGATGTTTGCAGAAGCTCGTATAGACTGTTTTTACACTACAATGCGAAAGAGATGCACATCCCTGGTGCGCCGTGTGCGGGACAGCCCCAATGTAATCATGCGCTGTATAGCGAGTCGGCTCGACTGCTGGTTTGTAAACCACTGCTGCAAACTGTCTGCTTCATTGATAGTACTGTAGCAGTGGAGTGCATTCCTAGTAGTCATATTGATTTTTATTAAATTGTATTATTCTTACTAACATAATTTTTAAGTTATCAATTGTTACTAACAAAATGAGTCCTGATGCTTGAATTAATAAATAAATTATTATTATATTATTATTATTATAGCCAATCATCATATATTCATACCAAATACCTATCCATATAAACTAAATTACCAATTGAAAACGCGGCGATCAAAACGCACGCTGTGTGAAGACACTCTTACAGTCCAGACTGGTCATTAGGAATATTAGGTCTAGCCAGACGCTGCTCTAAGCTCTATTTTAAGCTAATAGTTTTAGTTTAATTGAATATTAAATAAATTCCTCTATTAAGCATATTTTCTAGCACATATGAAATTTTAACTGGTTATTATTTTATGAAAATGCTCATCGTATATTAGTTATAGCAAGCAATGATATAGTTTGTAACTTTCTATATGACAATAGCCTTACAAAATAAAATAATTACAAGTAATTAGGAAGAAGAAAATAGTGAAAAAATATTCATAAATTTGAAAAGAATATTATAAAGAAAGACTAGCACTTTTATTTAAAAGAATCAATTAAAAATTAAAAGAAAGTTGTAAAATAAGGCAATCTCTTTTATTTTAAAAGAATGAATCTATCAACTTTTCAAAAAAACTCCAATCTTCCAGCCAAGAAAACTTCCAAAAGAACCAAATCAAAAAGTCCCATAGTCACAAAAATGTTAATTCCTTATGATTTCTCTCCATAGAAATTAAAGAGCACACACACAGAGACACGCACACATGGAAAGGAATAAATAAATCCTTCACGACCAAAATCAATATGCGCAGAATAGGGGAGAACGGAGGAGACGGGTTTGCTCCACTTGGTTCTTATTTTGAGACAGAGTTTTTAGTAGATTTTTCTTCACGGAACTTGTTAAATAAAACTTGTAATATGAAGTGTGAATATGTTTTCTATACACACACAATGTATGTAAAATTTGCGTTGGATCTACGAATACATAAAAGTGGATTTCTTATTGTGTTTTGTTTTACGTGATTGTCAATAAACTATATTATGTACAATTCTAATAGAGTTAAGTATACTGTCCAGTTATAAATTCAGAACACGAAATACATGCATTTTTTCTTGATTATATATATTATGTAGTTATTATTATTTATTTCGACGCTTCAAACCCTTTGCGAAAATTTATCGTTCACTTTATCTCTACATTTTTCCCTATGCATGCTATGCACGTAAGAAACAGAACTAAATGTTTGTATTATATTGTAAATCACAATCCTTCGTAATATTATTAAATACCTTTCAGATTAATACTTGCAAATACTTCAATAGCATTATCGACATCTTTATTTCGTTAGAAAAATCCTACCACGTTCAGCAATGATGATGGAGTAAGTGCAGATAAATTTCTAATAGTGAATAGAATAAATTTCTTATCTTTTGATTGAAGTTAGATGCTGTATTACATTTCGAATTATTATTAGTGTATATTTTGTATCTTTTAATTGATGTTAGGAGCTGTATCACAAGTTAAGTTATCATTTCTTAATAATTATCCAGGACTACATTGATGGTATAATATAATATAATAAAAGGAAGAATTTTGTCGGTACCAAGCGGAACACACCAATATTTGAAGATACCTCCGTGTCATTTAGCAGCCTTAATTAAAGCCTACTTAACGACTCTCATAATATTACATTTATTATTAAATTCTTAGACATATTTCATTCATTTGCATTTCTAAGATATCCGATTATTCATTACGAAAATTAATAATACTTTTAATACGTAGTACTTTTACCCTACACACCTATGAACCTATGTAATAAAAAAATGCCTACGTTTAATATTTAGACGTTTTTACTTTTTAGTATCCCATAAAACGTAAACAGTTCGATATATTTTTAGCACGCTTGTATAACCTAACCTACCTAATACCTAGAAAAAAGTGAAGTCCCGGGTCCCCGTAGTGGGGTAGGGGGCAGATGCATTATTCATACATCAGTTTCACTGATCGATTTTTCTTTAGGGACAAGTAGGTGATCAGCCTTCTGTGTCCTGCCAGACCGAGACATTTTTTTTTCGTCTCCACCGGGAATCGAACCCAGGGCCCTCGGTTCTACGCTCACGCGTCAACCACTGTACCAAGGAGGCGGTCATTAAGTTTGATAATATGTATTAAGTTTGAATCCTATAAATATAATTATGTGTTTACCTATACCTCAGATTTATACAAACAAGCAGTCTTGCTAATTGCAAAAATAGTTTTTTGGATAATATTCTATCATTATATTTATTTTCATAATTGATTTAAGTTTCCACTTCTAAGCACTTATGTTAAGTTAAATAACATACAAATTACACTATCATCTAATAAAAACATAATACAATTTTTGCAAAAACTATCCTTATCACTTTTGAATAAGGTACAAATTAGTTTAAAATCATTCAAAGATACCCCCAAATTCAATTTCTATTAAAATGTACTCTATACTCTACAAAATAGAGTACATTTTGTTTATTAAACTATAAAAGAGGGTCACTTGTAAATAATTTAATAGCAATAAGTTGTTATTATTGCATTAACTATTTAATGGACTCACACTTAACCGTTCTATAAGTCCCATGTCCCCTTGTGGGGTATGGGACAAATTTATCTTACTAATATTAGAAATGCGAAAGTTTGTGAGGATGTGTGTGTGTGTGTGTGTGTGTGTTTGTTACTCTTTCACGCAAATACTACTGAACCGATTACAATGAAATTTAGCATACATATAGAGGATAACTTGGATTAACACATATGATAGGTTTTATCCCGGAAATCCCACGGGAACGGGAACTATGCGGGTTTTTCTTAGAAAACGCGGGCGCAACCGCGGGCGGAAAGCTAGTTTAACATATTTTGTTTCATTGATCGATTTCCTTAACAAGCGAATAGGTAACTAGCCTATTATTATAAGCACATAAATTGATAGAAAATGAATGCTTTATTTCAGCAAAAACACAATAAAATTAGATTTTAACAATTCAGGAAAAATTGATAATAGACACTTAAAGTTCTCTTTTTTATTTACACAAAATATATAGATACTGCGACATCTTTTTCAACATTAACATCAAATCTATACTAATATTATAAAGCTGAAGAGTTTGTTTGTTTGTTTAAACGCGCTAAACTCGGGAACTACTGGTCCGATTCGAAAAATTATTTCGGTGTAAAATAGTCCATTTATCGAGGAAGGCTATAGGCTATAATCATCTCGCTAAGACCAACAGGAGCGGAGCAATGCGGGTAAAACCGCGGAGCACAGCTAGTTAACAAAATTAAACTTTGTAAAATATCATTCGATTAATTATCATCCTGCATCAAAAAAAAAAACATTTTTTAAACTATATTTTTTAATTTTCAGAATGAGGCTTGAAGAATGAAGATGGTTCAGGCATCCAGCACGCTGGCCAAGTGCGGGCAGATGTCACATGTCGAACACTTGTGAACTTTATTACACACACAGAAGACATAGATATACAGAAATATCATAAAATAAGAAAAATAACATTTACAAATGTCGGTCTTATCGCTAGGTAGCGATCTCTTCCAGACTACCATGTGTTGTGTAAGGGGAGATATTTCAACCCAGGTTAAAGGCCAAGACCAAAGAATAAGGCGTTAGGAAAAATTAAATCAAAATAAAATATAATATCATTGGTGGTTTAAAATTGTATGGAATACAAGCTGTTTCCCGCGGTTTCACCCGCATTGCTCCGCTCCTGTTGGTGCGTGATGATATATAGCCTATTACCTTCCTCGATAAATGGGCTATCTAACACCGAAAGAATTTTTCAAATCGGACCAGTAGTTCCCGAGATTAGCGCGCTCAAACAAACAATCAAACAAACAAACTCTTCAGCTTTATAATCTTCTTATCTTATATATAAAAATGAATCGCAAAATGTGTTGGTAAGCGCATAACTTGACGCATAACTGAACCGATTTCGATAATTCTGTTTTTATTATATTCCTTGAAGTACGAGAATGGTTCTTATGTACCGAAAACGTAAACATGTACCACGGGCGAAGCCGGGGCGGACCGCTAGTATTAGTATATATTTAAATACATTGTGTTCGCACCTGACCGCTGCGTAGAACGGATCAATATGCCTCCTACCGACATTCTACTTGACATATTTTTCACAATAAAGCCTGGTGTATACCGGGCCTGTAATATGAAACAAAAGAAATATAGAAAAAAATTATGTTATGATTTTATTGTGTTAGAAGTAAACTGTAAAGTAAATGTTGTATTCGTAATCCATACTAATATTATAAATGCGAAAGTAACTCTGTCTGTCTGTCTGTTACTCAATCACGCCTAAACTACTGAACCAATTTTCATGAAATTTGGTATGGAGATATTTTGATACCCGAGAAAGGACATAGGCTACTTTTTATCCCGGGAAAATGACGCAATCCCGGAAATCTCACGGGAACGGGAACTATGCGGGATTTTCTTTGACTGCGTGGGCGAAGCCGCTTGCGGAAAACTAGTCTTAAATACGTTAAATTACATTACAAGAGACAACTTACAAAAGCACATTCCATGGCATTGTATTATGTTCTCACTTTATTACAATGAATCGATTCAATTGATATCGATGTTATTTAATACATAGAGCTTTATGTAACGAGAAATTAACCAAATAAATTAACCTTGTTTATGCTTACTTTTAAATCCACCCAAAAAATGAAACTGACATAAACAAACCTATTTTGATTGTATTTTCTTGTTTGATTTTTTAGCTTGCGTGTTTAAGCGAGTAATATTCCTAGATCCGTCGATCCGTGACCATGCTTCCTGTAAAATATTCGTCAAGACAATTATATAAATTATATAATATTATAAATGTCACAAATAAATCGGATCCTATTTTGAAATTAAATTAAAAATAAAAATAGCCGTATTTTGACTCAGTATACCCCAACCCTAATCCATATCATCTGAGTGCTTACAATTTACTTGTATTCCGATATTCTGAGTCTCACGGCGGCCTTTCATCTCATTGATGCGAAAAAGTTAATATCTCAGTAATTTGTATGGCGATGAATTTTTTTTATCCGACTCTTAATGGAAAAAAGGTATGGAAATTAAGAGGCTTTTCCAAGATGCTGAATATACACTTATCTTATATGGATAGATTATCGTTTGATATGATTTTACTCAAAAACTTCGTGATCGATTAATCTATACGAATATTATAAAGAGGAAAGGTTTGTATGTATGTATGTATGGTCTTCACGATTCACGCATATACTACTGGACCGTTTTTGATGAAATTTAAACCCTGAGAACCTTACCTACCTTTTATTGCGAAATATGTACCACGGGTGAAGCCGCGGCGGACCGCTAGTTACCTATTAATATTCTTTTAGGCATTTGACTAAGTTCTAAGGTAAGTTAACTTTACAGCAATGTCAACACGGGTGAAGCCTGGGCAAGCAACTAGTAGTAATATTCCATAGTTACACTACTCCTGAATTATGTACTACATAATTATTGCAAGAAATAGAAAGAAAACTTAGATTTTTTTTTTTCATTATTTTTGTTAATGATTTATTTTCAACTCATAGACTCATGTAATACTCAAAAAATGTCAAAATATAAAACACATTCGTCGTGTAAGAATGTGTAATATTTGTCAAACCATTAGTGCATTTTAGCGCCAAACATTGACGCATGCTGTATGCACTATGCACCCTATTAAACATAGGTTAGTTTGATGTAGAGACATAAGTTGAATGATTTCATTTTTTTATAGGTGTGTTTTAAATGAGGTTCGGGAATATTCAACTCTGAAAAGCTGGTGTAGATAGATTAATTCGTTTTCAATAAATTTTTGTTTTTAAAACATGGCAGTTTTTATTCACAAGATAATAAATCTCTACATAGTATAAAACAAAGTCGCTTTCTCTGTCCCTATGTCCCGATGTCCCTTTGTATGCTTAAATCTTTAAAACTACGCAACGGATTTTGATGCGGTTTTTTTTAACAGATAAAGTGATTCAATAGGAAGGTTTTAGTATAGGTACATATATTTTTTTAGGTTTTAGACAAAGCGGGCGAAGCCACAGGCGGTAAGCTAGTAAATAATAAATAATTATTGAAAAAGATTTAAAATAATACAGTGTACTGTAAAATACTGTGTGCTTTCCATTATTTTACACAAACTTTTCAGAATCATTCACCAAAAAAAATAAGGAACGGATGAACTTATCTTAATAATTATTGTATGTCTTTCAATTATTTTTCGAATGAGTACATCTTAAAAAACATTATATTTGTTACCATAAGTAAAAATTAAAAAAAAACAAACTGGGTGGATCGAACAACTTATTTTATATAATCTATCGTTTACCTCCAACCGCATTACTCTGTGCTCATCCAATTGATATATATTACCAAACGAAGCGCTAAAGAGACGGACAGGTATACTTGTGTCAGTAACTACCGCTTATTGTAAGGTATCTTCACACGTACATAAAACGCGGCGTTTTTTTTTATAATTTTTAAATCGCTTTTATTAGCTTCACTATATGTTTGTATGTAGCCGACTCCTTTTGATATGACAATACAAATATAACAAACTGAAAATCATTCCGTTTGGTCAATCTTAAGTTATATTATTAATTATAATGTAGATTACAGATAAATTACTCTTTTATATAGACATAGGATACAATTTGCTTGTTTTTACTTCAAGATTACCTTTCTACTTTTATCCAATAGCGATCAATTGGCGATTTGTGCTGGACAATTAAATATGTAAAACGTCTGTTAATATTTGTACTTAGGTACCACATTACTTGCAAATAAATAATTTGAATTGGAATTTGAAAGGAAAAAAATGCTAGGAGAATATAATTTAAGGAATAGCGATTTGTATTAAATATATTATAAGGAATAGCAATTTCAATAAGGAATAGAAAAAAAACACTTACCTTCTCTCCCTAATTTTATTTAATTCATAAATTAACTGATATTTTGACTATGAAACAAAATACTATTTATTTATTTCACACGTTACGCGTGTGAAGATACTCTTATAGTGTTATTCAAAACCAACAAACAGACATACCGTTGTGCACCTTGTTAGTTAGTTCGACTAATAGCTTTTGAAATATCTTAATAGTTTCACGTTGTACCTGTTTCCCATGTCCCCTTGTGGGGTATGGTACATATGCCTTTAATATATTTTATCACTGATAATTATTGAGAAATCACGCTAAAGTATTATAAACCGATTTATAAACTGACTTCAAAAAAAGAATGAGGTTCTCAATTTTAGTGTATACTTAATATTATAAAGTTGAAGAGTTTGTTTGTTTGAACGCGCTAATCTCAGAAACTACTGGTCTGATTTGAAAAATTCTTACTGTAATAGATAGCCCATTTATCGAGGAAGGCATCACGCTTTTATCATCACGCTTTTATATATACGCACACGGTTATATATCATCACGCTAAGACGAACAGGAGCGAAGCACTGCGGGTAAAACCGCGGGGCACAGCTAGTTTTTTATATTTGTTTCCTCAAAACTTTAGTCTGGGTTTTATTTTATTTTAATTTCAAGCTCGTGCCTTCCAGGGTGTCTAAAATTTGGTTTTCTGACGATTTAAAGGCGGTTTTTATTTTTTTCTTCTAAAATAAATAAATATTTCAGGACAATTTTCACACACGGCACGATCTGATCCCATACTAAGCTTTCGCTTGTGTTATGGAAACCAGATGGCTGATAAACATCTTATATATAAATCTTATATATAAAATTCTCGTGTCACAATGTTAGTCTGCATACTCCTCCGAAACGGGTGGACCGATTCTCATGAAATTTTCTGTGCATATCGGGTAAGTCTGAGAATCGGCCAACATCTATTTTTCATATGTACCACGGGCGAAGCCGGGGCGGGCCGCTAGTACATATATAATTTTAAATAAATACTTATGTAGATAATTAACACCCAGACACAGAGCAAACGTTATGTTCATCACACAAATATTTGCCCCGGGTGGGAATCGAACCCACGACCTATGCCTTGGAAGGCAGGGCCACTACCAACCAAGCCAACCAGCCAGTCAATAATTATATCCTTACTAGACGACCAGTTGAACTTTTTATGAATCGTGAAATATAAGCTTATTTAAATAAAAAAAGTCAAGTGCATTCAAGATAAATAAATAGAAAATAAAGGTTTAAATCATATTTTAGATATGTGATACGCAAAGCTATGACTACAGAATGAAGTCTAATCCCATGTTTTGCTGACCTTATGGAAATTTTAATATATGTAATGAGTAGTATGAGTATGATTTTGGTTACTATTTTATGTGTCTCAACGCGATATTAGTAAATTAAGAAAAAAACATTTATTTGATTATAATGCCGAAAAGCTGTGCGTTGATACACACTTTGCCTCCTTTACGTTTTATAAAATACTAGCGGTCTGCCCCGGCTTCGCCCGTGATATGATTCCCGAGCAGAATAAAAAGAAGAATGCTATTTTTACGTGTTTTTCCTCTCCATAAGAACCTTCCTTGTGCCTTAAGAAGATGTTAAAAAATTGTTGAATTGGTTTGGTCTCGAGTTTTACACTTACCAAGACATTTGGCGATTATTTTTATTTTTATAGATATTAGATAAATAGATTACCACATAGCGTACACATGAGTAACATACGAGTAAAACCGCGGCTTCAACCTGTATCATATCAAACAAAACACAACTATACAATACACATAAAAATAAAAGAATTTCTCCCAACGTGTAAAATGTTTTAATCTCCCGATCTGAACTTGTTAGCGAAGCCAAAAAAACAGAGATCGGGATCTATTCAATTCAAATCGAATTCACACCACAGATAAAATAAATAACGAGTAACGTATAAATAAAATATTGTCACCCTATAACTCAAGTATTGAATGCGCGGACGCAGAAATACAGAATTCGAACATAGTATAAGAGAACAAGTAAGTTATTTACGGATAACGCACACATACGAGATCACACACAGATCGGTCCATGAGAAGGAACCGAGCGGCGTTGTGTGCGTGCGCCAAGCTTCCGTACGTGAAGGAGGCGTGGCAAGCGCTCCGCGTACATACAAACGGTGCGATGTACGTACGCAAGCTTGACGCACGCACACAACGCCGCTCGGTTCCTTCTCATGGACCGTTCTCGTTAAGCGCGCCATTGCTGTGAGCGATCAGTGTTTGTTTATACAATTATGTATTTAAAATATCTACGTGACATGTGACAACCTTACGCCTTGAATAAGAAAAAGAATAAAATAAATTTTTGCGAGTAAAGGTACCGTGTGTTCCTAAACGCCGGGAGACGGCCTACTTGTTACCTTTTTACTATGTATTGAATGCGCAAGCGCAGCGAAATACAGAATTCAAATCAGTCTTCTGTCGACGCTTGTCGAATGCACTTCACATTTACATATTCCCGTTCTGTATGTAAAATGTTTACATTTATCTTGCGGTTTTCCTTTTTTCGGATCAAAAATTTATGCCTAACAACGTCGTGTATTGAAGGGTTATTGCACTTGTGATGTTATGATATTATTTTATGTATACATTATTTTAGTACCTACCCTAAATACTTAAATAAGTAATAAAATTGATAAAAGAAAATAACAAAAAGCTTCTTCAAAGAAAAACTTCAATCAAAATAAAGTAATGGATGCGATTTTTTTAACAGATAGAGTGATTCTCGTTCAAGGTTTACTTAATAAATTAAATTAAGTTATATAAAGCGGACGAAGCCGCGGGCGGCAAGCTAGTAAACTTATAAAATAAAATTCGACTGACCGGCTTGGTTGGTAGTGGCCCTGCCTTCCAAGGTCGTGGGTTCGATTCCCACCTAGGGCAAATATTTGTGTCATGAACATAGATGTTTGCGCTGTGCCTGGGTGTTAATTATCTATATTTAAGCATTTATTTAAAATTATATAATATGTATGTTTATCAGCCATCTGGTTTCCATAACACAAGCGAAAGCTTAGTATGGGATCAGATCGTGCCGTGTGTGAAAATGGTCCTGAAATATTTTTATTTATAAAAAATAACATACCAAAGTCAAAATGACATCCTAAATTCCTAACGTAACCTTGCTAAAAGTCGTCACGGTCGATTGTCTCTAAGATAAATCTGGATTTAGACTAATTGAATAGAAATTATAGTCACTATTTTGAATTACCTAGTATGTATGTATGTATATGTATTACTTAGTAAACCACTTTTATATTATTGCCTTCAAAACTAAAACGCTGTGGTTGTCCCTTAAAGATGAGTATGGTCTGAAATAAAAAAATAGCTGATCTTAATTTGGCATAGGTATATAACAGTTTAATGTAACATATTCATTATGAATGATATATTATGTTATTTTATTCTTAAAATAAATAAATGACGATGAAATGTAACTAATTAGATATTATCAACGCACAGCCTATACAATAGAAGTTATAAGAGCAAAGTCGATACAAGAAAATAGCTATTTGGTTATTTAGATAAATAATTATGCATAGAGAAATGATGAACAAAAGCTCGAAAGCTCAAAAAGCTCAAAAGCTCAAAGCTCAAAAAAACTCAAAAGCTCAAAAGTTCAAAAAGCTCAAATGTTCAAAAGCTCAAAAGCTCAAAAAGCTCAAAAATCTCAAAGGCTCATAAGTTCAAAAAGCTCTAAAGAGTTTTCTCTAACAATCAAAACATATGTAAATCATTTTCTCTGAGTACAAATAGACATAAAAATCCCGAACCAGACATCTTACTTCAACTTCATTTAACGAATAACGTTCAAAAACTCAAATATTAACCAAATTAGCGCAGACTAAAAATAGAAAACCATATATTGTTGCCAGACACAAATAAGTGAGCTATTTTCATACCTACGGTTGCCAGCTTGTAATTCAGAAGCCTCTGTATTAAATGTAAGGATGGAAGGAAACGTGGAATTTATTAAAATCACTAGCACAGGGACGGAGTGGGGTGGATAACTTAGTAAACCCTTTTGGAGTCCTGATAGAAGTTGGGAAACATTAAGAAGATTATTCAATACCATGAAACTTCGGAATAACTATCCAATTGTACTATTGTTGAACATTGGAACTTTCAATAAAGCTCATATTTTCTAAAAAGGAAGTTAATTATTACCATAATTTTGGCATGATGTTCAACTACCTGAATGCACCAATAATTTATTACAATTTACTTCGTCAATTGATTAAGATTTATAGAAGTTTGCGAACCTTTTATAAAATACAAATAATTAATAAAATTGAGAACTTTTAACTCGGATGACGATAATGTAATAATTATACACCATCTTATATATAAAAATGAATCGCAAAATGTGTTGGTAAGCGCATAACTCGAGAACGGCTGAACCGATTTCGATAATTCTTTTTTTATTATATTTCTTGAAGTACGAGGATGGTTCTTACGTAGAGAAAACGTAAATATGTACCACGGGCGAAGCCGGGGCGGACTGCTAGTCTTTATATATAAAAATGAATCGCAACATGTGTTGGTAAGCGCATAACTCGAGAACGGCTGAACCGATTTCGATAATTCTTTTTTTATTATATTCCTTGAAGTACGAGGATGGTTCTTATGTAGAGAAAACGTAAACATGTACCACGGGCGAAGCCGGGGCGGACCGCTAGTTTCTTATAAAATTAATAGCGTTATATTGCCGATATTTTTAAATTTGATTAATTATATTATTTACCTTAAATTCTAATTAAATTTATAAATTCTTGCTGCCTTTTGTCTAGTCAAAAGCACATCCGAACGACGTGTAGTTAAATAAATTAATAATTGAACCCAAAACCCAATCCGTCCCTGGATTTATATATTCAAGAGAGCGCTTTCAAAGTTAACATAATTCTGACACAGATGCACTGATGTGATCCTCAGCCAATGATGGTTTATTTTAAATGCTAGCTTTTAGAGTTCCTCTGTAAGCTAAGGAATTGCAAATTTTTACGTACATATATTGATTGTAGTTAGAATGAAGGTGAATTTCTTACTCCGCTATCTATACTAAATACTAATATTATAAAGCTAAAGAGTTTGTTTGTTTGTTTGAACGCGTTAATCTCAGGATTTACTGGTCCGATTTGAAAAATTATTTCGGTGTTAGATAGCCGATTTGTCGAGGAAGGCTATAGGCTATATATAATCACGCTTAGACCAACAGGAGCGGAGCAATGCGGGTAAAACCGCGGGGCACGGCTAGTAAGTTATATAAAGTGTATTTGGCAAATGTAAAGTTTTCCTTGGCTAGGTTAGTTTATTAAAATATCTCAAACAGATTTAGAAATAAACAGACACTGGATTAAAAAACTTTACTTTATTACCTGTTTATTTTCGTATTTATTTTGATATTCTATAGCTAAGTACTTACTAGAACTAGAAAGTGCATTCATGCATAATTATGATCAAGATCGTCTATCTAAAAATATTTATTATCTTTAAGACGTTAATTCAAGGGATAAAGACAATAGATCATAATATTACTTAAGTATTTTTTTTCAAAAATAACAAAGAATCTATGTAAGTAATAGCGCGATGGACTCATTAACTTAGATACTTGCAGAATTAACATTTTATACTTGAAACAGAATTTACAATTACAATTACAATACTATTATAAAGGCGAAAGTTTGTATGGATGTATGGATGTATGGATATATGGATGTATGTATGTATGTATGGATGTTTGTTACTCTTTCACGTAAAAACTACTGAACCGATTACAATAAAATTTAGCACACATATAGAGGGTAACTTGGATTAACACATAGGATAGGTTTTATCCCGGAAATCCCACGGGAACGGGAACTATGCGGGTTTTCCTTTGAAAACGCGGGCGAAGCCGCGGGCGGAAATCTAGTTTACAATAAAATACTTAGGATTAAGATCTCTACAATTTTTATAACTGTTTATAAAATAGAAATTACAATTTCAAAAGATCAAAAACAATATTTAAAGTAAATGTCAATTCTTGTCAATTCTTTTTAATATTTTATTTGAAGTAGAGGAAAGAATCCACTCACTTTAAAATGTGATCACCAAAAGTATTTTAGCGAAATTTTAATTACCTTTAACATAAACTAATTCAACCAAAAAAATAACTTGCTCTGCCGCCATTTTTTATCGACAAAAAAATATCGATACGCGACCATCACTAATGAGAGATCGATAGCTAAAGTCGGCCCGTCTGTTACCACGGCTACGCCAGTGTCTGCTATAAAGAAAGAGGTACACTGAGTGTTTATGGTCATATTTAATTCAATGAATATAAAATATTTTGCTAGCTAGAACATGCGGCGTCACTCGCTTGGTACTCGAAGATCATACGCCTACGTTCCTGAAAGAGAAACACAAAATAGGTTAATATGCTCACAATCACAGTTAAAATCATTATATTTTACTTTAAAGCGAACGCCTCTACATTTTTTTTTTCGAAGAAAAATATTCAAAGAGCCTATGTTAAAATAACATATAAATAACAATTGAACATAACATATCACTATTTATCAGTTATAGTAATAAAAGAAAAGATTTTTTTGCTTTGTTTGTTGTCATTTCACTCAATAACTCTATCAATTGCACGACTCATAATGCGAAGCATTAGAGAGTGCTTTACGATCGAAAAATTGGATTTGTCTTGGTTCCGCAACTATTTCATTAATTACACGATTGGTAATCCACGTAATATGCTAAATCTACACATCATTTTACAGATAATTTAATGGAGATTAATACTATCATTGGTAAAAATTAATTCAAGAAAATTGAACCGGAAAGAAATGTAGAAATAGAAAAAATAAAATTCCCGTCAATCAATACTTTTTTTCGTTTGACACACGATAACTTATGTAAAACTTAATTAATTTAAACGCATTTATTTTTATTAGCTGTAGATCTACTATGCGGAGATTGGTGATATTTTTTTCAACAATTACCATACTTTTCCACATGTATACTGTGGTCCAGTACACCACAAGCCTAACCACTGTCTGCCTCAGAAACATTTCAAAGCTAGATTATCTTCTCACACGTCATAATACACCTGAATTAATGCCTGTTGTTATTTACCTGTGCCATGTATCACTGATAAGGGACAGTTAAGTGAAATCATATATTGTCGAGCTTTTATTTCAGTTTTATATGCGTTTTGACCGCTTTTTAATTTTTTATATCCTACTAATATTATAAATGCGAAAGTTTGTGAGGATGTGTGTGTGTTTGTTACCCTTTCACGCAAATACTACTGAACCAATTACCATTTTTAGCATACATAGAGGGTTACTTGGATTAACACAAAGGATAGGTTTTATCCCGGAAATCCCACGGGAACGGGAACTATGCGGGTTTTTCTTTGAAAACGCGAAGCCGCGGGCGGAAAGCTAGTATTATAAATGCGAAAGTTTGTGAGGATGGTTCGATAGATGTTTGTTACTCTTTCACGCAAATACGATAATGAAATTTGGTATGTTGATTTTAATAATTATTTTTTTATTTGAAAGTTTGGTCCTTTTTTGAAGTCGGTTGAAAACAATCAAAGCATAATAACATTTACCTATACCACACCCCGGACACTCCATACAAAATTATCGTTTTGACAGTCACACTGTAGAGACTGCAAATGTGTGTGTTAACGCTTTATGATTGGCACATTTTTGACTAGCGTAAAAAAAATCGCGTTTTTCTGATGAAATACATCCGTAAACAGCACAATAATTAACCATTTTCTACGAAAAACGATAATAACAAATCCAAAATAATAAAATTACTTTAAGTCAATTTGATTAATGTTGTCAATCTTCGTTGCGTATCGTCCCTGTAGAAAAATATGGACCATTTTATGTCTGATCGTGCGGGGTGAGGTAAGTGTTTAATTTTGGCGGGAGGCGGAGAGTGTCCGTTCTGTAGCGTTTAGCTACTATTATGTATTCTGTGCCTATACTACGTATGTACTAATATAAATTCTGTGCCTATACTCTTATTTACAATTCTATAAAATTATGTAATAGAAATACTTATTACATTCCTTTTTTGTACATGCTTATTTCAGTGATGATTCGCTATAATAATAACAAAGAGGTCTTTTACACAGCTCGCACAAAAAACCTAAAATCTTTACTGGAATCTAAACCTGTCGACACTAGATGGTATCTATAACTATCATTACAAGATATACTTTGTTTGTCTGTTAAGATTTGATTACATTGATATATGTGTGCTGGATGTGTCTCTATTTTAATCACTACATAGTATAAAACAAAGTCGCTTTCCCTGTCCCTATGTCCCTATATCCCTTTGTACGTTTAAATCTTTGAAACTACGCAATGGATTTTGATGCGGTTTTTTGTAATAGATAGAGTGATTCAAGAGGAAGGTTTATATGTATAATAACATCCATTAAATAGTGGAGAAGTACTGTTATTTTTGAGGTTTCTAATGTGATGTCGTAAATAATTACATTTTTTCCGCTTATATTGCAAACGCAGGCGGAACCCTACGAGTTTTATCAAAATAATGTACTAAGTATTGTACACATTCAAAAGGTCTACAGAAAAGTCCGCGATGGTATATGTCTATCTCATATGGATAACCCACAATAACTTTTTTTTTACATTTACTTTTTACGACAAATAATGGATAATTTCCGAAGCGATTTTAACCAATACAGCATTAATCCTTAACCAATTAAATACCTTGAATACATTGTTCATTTAATATAGATATATATGGCCCTTTACACTGTATGATATTTTCGAAGATATTACAGATTTAAAAATTGCGGGACGTAGCGTTTGCGGCGCGCGGTACCGGCCGGCCGCCATTGCACCCGTGCGAAGCCGGGGCGGGTCGCTAGTCTATACTATAATACTAGCGGTCCGCCCCGGCTTCGCCCGTGGTACCTAGTACCTACATGTTTAAACTATCCTATCTCTCAAGTTGGATCGAACTGCACATGGTGTGCGAATTTTATCATAATCGGTTAAGTGGTATAGGAGTCCATTGAGGACAAACATTGTGACACGATATTTATATATGTATATTAAAATTATTTTATTTTAAATTATTATTACACATAAATACAATAAAAAAGTTAAAGAGTTTGTTTGTTTGTTTGCTTGAACACGTTAATCTCAGTGACCATGGGTCCATATAATATCATCGTCATATCGAGGAAGGCTATAATAGTCTATTCATCATCACGCTAAGACCAATAGGAGCGGAACAATGCGGGTAAAACCGCGGGACACAGCTACTTGAATAAAAGGCAGTAGTGCCTTTTATTCGGAATTAATTGAAACTATAACTAGATACATATTTTATAATGAACACGAATTTAATCTCTTATATATAAAAATGAATCGCAAAATGTGTTGGTAAGCGCATAACTCGAGAACGGCTAAACCGATTTCGATAATTCTTTTTTTATTATATTCTTTGAAGTATGAGGATGGTTTTTATGTAGAGAAAACGTAAATATGTACCACGGGCGAAGCCGGGGCGGACCGCTAGTTGAAAATATATTTTTGTGTTGGCTAGTCCATTTTTCTAGGAAGCTATAGGTATTTATAACATCACACTACGTCCAATATGACCAGTGAAAAATATTGCAATTTTATTTTATATTTGCATTTTAATCTCCAGTATTGCCTTTCAAACATTTTATTCCTTTTTGTAATATTTAGTTCGTATTATAAAGCTTTTCTTTATAATGTTATCTATAAAAGAGCTCTCTCTAGTTTCTATATATTCAGGCAATGATTCGTATGTCTGTCCGCGAGTGCTTCAAAAATGCTGAGTCATTCACGATCAACTTATCAAAGCCATAGATTGATGAAGACATACACTTCCTCGCTTTAGTAAATACACTCCTTTGCTTGCTCTGCCACAAAAAAATCTGAAAAGAATTACATGATGTAAATTCAAACAAATAAATTAGTGTGGTTTTTAAATTAATCATAGGATTATAGTCCTTTTATCCAGATTTTCATAGGAAACAGTGCTATCAAAATCCTTACAGTAATTGAAAATATATATTTTAAAACAGGTACCATAGCAGAATACGCCGTGAGCGACTCGTTTACGAGTAAAATTCTTCTTTTAATATTATGATATCATTGTAAAATTTGTAATGGTACATAAAATTGTTAAAAAATATGGTCAACTTGTAACAAACAATAATACATATAACATCATAATATTACTTTATTCACAGAAACATGATACATTAGTCACACAAATAAAATTAAATGATATTTGTGGCGCGTCTAACAACACATAGCTCTATACAAAAATCGTTCAAAAAGCAATATAACAATAGCAATTATTGTACTCCATCGATCTGAATCAGATATCGATTAACCACACGGCTGACACACATCGGCTTTTGTTCAAACATAATGAAATATCTTTGTATTATATGAATGTAACCGCTTAAGCGCGCTTGCACCAACTTCACGCAGGTTAAAAAGGGTTGAAAAAAAACTTAATTTTTAAAAGACAGTTTTCTTTCTTTTCAACAATAATGGAGTGTTTCGATTGAGTAGGTATTTTTTCTATCTACAACATAAAGGGGACTTTCCCTCCATATGTTATTTGACAATAATTATAACCTGCATAGTGCGTTGCACTTTTAGTAGCGTTAGTTACTATTAAGTATTCTTAATAGTAATTTTTACGCAAAAATATCCATGTCAGGATGAAACTAACCTTTAAGCTTACACATTTCCCGTACAAAACTACCCCACGGCGAGCAATTACATCACAAATGATTTATCCACATTTAATAATAGGTAATTTAAGTAAGCGTTCAAATTGAGATGTCGTTTAACTTGCGATGGTGGACATAAGTTATGTTAATGTGGTAAATATTTCACACTAATAGATGTTGTGCTTGATAATACTGGTTTGTGTGTTTCCATTGTCACACGGGATTTGTTTCTCTTACGATACGAAGTTTACAAGAAGGAAAAGCTGTAGACAAAGAAGTGTGTAAGATACCTACTGTTAAAAAATAATAAAAAGCTCTTTATTAACATGTATATACCTATATTAAACCTTACCAAATTACTTTAAATTATTTGTCTGTTAAGATATTACTATCAGCACAATCTTCAACTACAGAACTGAATTTCAGTCCCAAAATTGTATTTTTAATCTTGAAATACAAATTTAAAGTCCCTAAGCAGCTAAAGATATTACAAAATTGTATGAGAGAATCCTGTAAATGTACTCGCTCGAGGAACATTTAATTCAAATTCAAAGTTTTCAGCAACATATATGAATACTAGCGGCCCGCCCCGGCTTCGCCCGTGGTACATATGAAAAATAGATGTTGGCCGATTCTCAGACTTACCCGATATGCACAGAAAATTTCATGAGAATCGGTCCACCCGTTTCGGATGAGTATGCAGATTGCAGACTAACATTGTGACACGAGAATTTTATATATAAGAGATTACTAATATTTGTTTATCGCAACGTCTATAATATATTATGTAAAATAAAATAAATATACCAAAAACAATGGAAACAGCCTCTATCTATTCGCGGGGCGTGTAATTTTTTCAACTGTCACCGAGTTTACAGGCACGCTATAATTTTGGACCGGCCAAGGATGCCTAGCGATCTCTGTATGATAAGACGATACTAGTATACTTATATTATACTAGCTGCGTACCGCGGTTTCACGTATTATTGACTTTATCCTTCTATCCTAATGTAAAAAGTAGCTTTACACCTGTAACATCAGCTGGTAGACAATGGCAAATAGTTCAGTCGAAATAAATAAAAAAAATACATCAGCTATCTGTCAGTGAAAATCACATCAAAATCAATCCAGCCATTCCAGAGATTACCCGTAACCCGGTAAATTATCGCACATCTATAATTATTTACTTAAAAACGCTTATTTTAATATTACAAACAGACACTCCAACTTTATTATTGGTATAGATTATATCTACAGGGTGTCCCACTCTTGGTATACTAAGCTCAAAGGAAGTTATAGTTTTGCATACGCTGAGTACGTAAAAAATACTTATAAAATTCCAGACGCAATTTTTTTTTCAAATAGACGACTTCTTAAAACTCTATGTGTACACTGTACACCCATAACAAGCAACCCGCCCAGTTTTGCTACCAGCAGGTGACCTATCGTTTAAGATTATGTTTTCATAGACAAAATGCTCACATTAGCGAAGCAGTATATGCCGGCTGCGCGAAGCTAAAGAAGAAAACATGGATTTTCAGGAAAAATTGAAGTATTTTTTACGTGATCAGTGTATGCAATACTACAAGTCCCTTCGCGCTTAGTATACCGAAAGTGGGACACCCTGTATATATTATTAAATTATCTATGATATATAAATTTATTGACTATCATTGTTATTGTAACTAATATGGTAGTTAGATGGCAAAGATGACGATTGACGTGCCATTGCCTAAAGTAGGTAGAAAACTCTCAATTTTGAAATAAAAGTGTAATTTTGAATGTATTTTTATTATTACAAATTATTGTGTATCTACTATTATTATCTTTTTCTGTTTGGGGTAAAAAAATGTTTGTGCAAATCCATGTTGCTATTTTTTACTAAAACTACTGGTCCGATTTTGATGTTGTTTCAATTATTGTTTTACGTTCATGATGGGATTTTAATTATAATAATCACTCTATTGACTCATAAAAACTTAAAACAAACACAAATGTGTTTCTGTTAATCTTTAATCTTAAAAATTGTCATTTAACTCGCTCTATAGTTTATTAATGTCACAATTTAGCGCCAAGAAACCGCCATCTTAATTTTAATGTCACTGTCACAACAAAAACCTACATACGTTTCACACTAAAATAAATTTTAATTTTAATTTTCCACATGCTCTTTTAGCACAGTCGGTTAAAACTTAATATCCTAGTTTGCTCCATTTAAAAACAAGTGATTTAAATTTCAAAGGACTACACTAATGAGGGCTTTGATGCATATATTCCAATGATGAAATGGGGTAATTTATTGAGTTCAGGGAAGTTCACTTAATGATGGTATTATTTAACGAGTTTTCCCTAAATATGGGGAGATTTTATATAGTTGAATCTTTTGTGAACAGATTATTCAGGTTAATTAATTGTGGTATATGGTGAAAATGTGGTGTTATGGTGAATTCATACATTTTAAAAATGTCGCCTACAACTTCGTTCACATTGTACCTACAATTTTATTATTTTTGCTGGGATATGCATTATATTTGACCGCCTCCTTGGTACAGTGGTTGACGCGTGAGCGTAGCTCGGTGCTACGGGTGCTGGGTTCTATTCCCGGTGGAGACGAAGAAAAAAAAGTGTGTCGGTCTGGTAGGACACAGAAGGCTGATCACCTACTTGTCCCTAAAGAAAATCGATCAGTGAAACCGATGTATAATGCATCTGCCCCTTACCCCACTTGGGGACATGGGACTTCACTTTTTTTTTATTTAGGGTATTGCTTTGCATTTAGATAAAGTTTTTATGTTAACATTACAGACATTCGACACTCCAATATTATTTTCACTACCAAGTACCAACACTCTCTTAAAAATATTATTATTAAATAAATTAAATCAATAAAATAACTCTCCATATTTATTAACTCCATTATTTTACAAGAAACTCAACAAAAAACTGGATCAATTTGCATTGAAATAGACGTTTCCAATATAAACAATAACCAAAATAAATTTTACCAATAGTTTACGTCAGCTGTCGATTCATCGTCTATTTTAAACCCATTTAGTAGGTTTGCGCAAACAAACAGACGGATTGCATTAGCTGATGAGTTTCTTTGATCAGTGGAAAATTATTTCGTTTTAGGGATACGCGTGTATTTTTTATAAATGTTATAAATAGTTTAAGAATTAGGTACTACAAGATTTTTTTGAAAAATTGAATTTGCGTGCGAATTTTTATTTTCGATATTTATAAAAAAAATTCACTCGCTTTTTATATTTTTATCTTAGATCGAAAGAAGTTCTTCTTATATTTTCGTTTACATTTTCTTCTTGTATTATCAGCTACCTATCTGTCAGCGAAAGTTCGCGAAATTAGCTCATCCGTTTCGAGGGGTCATCTGGATGAAATAAACAAAAATAAATTATTATAATGCATATTATAAAATATTAAAACGGTACATATAATTTTATATTATGCAATATGCATCAACGGGTCAGACAGTTTTAAATTTATTTTTTCGTATGTTTTTTGTTTTTTAAACAATTGTACAGAACTGAAATGCGAAAATATATATGTATAATTGACGTTGATTTCATAAAAAAGACAGACATCTGTTCAATTTTGTAAAAGCATACCACGCCTTCTTCCGATAGACTTTCGTGTGTAGAGTTATGAAGGTTTAAACAGGGCTTACATTTCATTAATATCTAAAAAGATAGCCGATATTTTACGGGATTTTTATCAATAAACTTTGACCTTTTAACACGTCACGTTTTATAATTATTGCTACAAGTTATAAAAACTTCATGCGCTTAATTGTTGTATTGATTAATAATAATGGAAAAAACCTCTTTCAAAATTTTGTTTATGAAGTTGGTATTTACATAACCCACACCAGACTATAACTATTTTAATTTACCCACCTAATATAAAATTTAAACCGACGATAGAATTTTAATTGTATGCATCTTGTGTATAATTTGTTTACGTTAAAATATAATGTTTTAAAAAGAAATATATTCCAAAACTTGTCTAGTCTATGTGTTACAAACTCTGTTATCAATCGCTGACGCGTCAAAATGGCCGGTTCCGGCCGCGGGCGAAATGGCCGCTTCCGGCGAATCGCACTTCATTCAAAAAATAGTTTCTGATTTGATTTCGAACTAAAAAATATTGTTAGAATTCTGAAAATGTTGAATAATAAAATAAAATGTGAAACTTTGTACTATGTTTATTTTGATAAATTTCCGAAACAGGTGGGCCAATATTGACAATACTTCATTGTTATATAGCTTTTCAATATAAAGAATATAATCTTGCTCTTATTAGAATAAAGCACTAGGTACCTACTAAATATTTTCTTTTACCGCGAACAAAATCCGTAATAGGTACTTATGATGAAATACTTCAGCTGGTTTTATATAAATTAGAATTCAAACTGAACTGCGTTCTACAATAAAAAAAAGCACTGACTCAATTGTAACTGGCCAATTGGCCATTAATAAAATAAAAAGAAAAACTCCATAAAGCCGCGCCGTGAATGGCCGGCTTTAACCATCAATAAAACAGTACAAAGACAACAAAAGTAGAGTGTTAAGATGGACGGCATTATGCGTTTGAATGAAACATGTAATTGCGTGTTTTGATCGCTGACACGTAATGGATGGGTTTATGCAACAAATAAAAAAGGTGTAATGAGCACCAGAGATAAGTAATGAGATTATATTGAAAACTCAATTATGGCTGATAAATTGATGTATGGAAATCCGACAAAAAAGTTCAGTAACATTTTCAATTACATACCATTGTATTATTTAATTATCACTTATAATACCAGCTTCAAAATTATCGGGTATTTTCCGATAGGTTCGTTGCAAACAAATGAAGGAGTCAAGTTTTTAGTCAAGGTTAAAAAATCACGAGCGCGAAGCGCGAGTGATTATTCCTGAAAAACTTGACGACTTTATTTGTTTGCAGGGAACCTTGAGGAAAATGCCAGATAATTTTGAAGCTCGTGTGGTATTCGGGAGATTATTTTTCCGTCCCAAATGTCGGCCAATAATTTCACAATTGAATTGAACGTGTCAGTTTGACATCAACGACCAGAGAAAATTTTCAAAAAATTATCAGTATAATACCATGTAGAGTGGTTAACACTCTATCTATTAAAAATAACCGCATCAATATCCCTTGCGTAGTTTTAAAGATAAGTACATAGGGACATACAGACAGCGGGAAGCGACTTGTTTTATACTACGTAGTGATCAATGCAATCTTAATTCAAGTTTAATTAATCATAATATACCACAATAACTATAATTAATCAAAAATTGTACCAAAATTATATTTTTTACAATGCGCATTCGACCAAAAAGGTTATGACTTATGAATGCAAAAGGTCATAAAATGATTGATCTTTCATGAGAAATAATGTTGGACTGATTTCATTTGTGAGTGACGGTTTTGGTTTTGACCGTGATGTCTTATCCAACTTTACAATAAAGCGGGTTATGCTGTTCATGTGTAAGTACGTTTTAAAGTTTTTCAAATCGGACACGTGGTTCCCGAGATTAGCGCGTTCAAATAAACTCTGCAGCTTTTATTATTATATACCTAAATGCGAAAGTAACTAAGTATGTCTGTCTGTCTCTTCTTCACGCCTCAACCACTGAACCGATTTAGATGAAATTTGGTACAGAGATAGCTGAGAAAGGACATAGGTTATTTTTTATCGCCGAAATTCTACGGGAACGGTAACTATGCGGGTTTTTCTTTGACTACACGGGCGAAGCCGTGTCTGGAAAGCTTGTATTATAATTTATTAGCAAAGATGAAAGAAGTAAAGATTATACAATTTTAAAATCATTGTTGAGAGCTATTGGATTTATTTTAATTGAGAGAATGGCTGTATGTCACAATAAAAATGAAATGATGGATGGTAGCATCAGCTTTTTTTACGTTTTATCAGCTTTATCTGTATGTTTGTATATAACCAACATATTTAAACTGAATTTAAACCCACTTTAAACGGACCACAGATCACGATCTCTATGAAACGGACAGATTTAATTCAAACTTTGTACCTACACTTGTCATAGATCACTGACAATACAATGTGTTTAATTTCATGAGGTTAAGCGTGTTTTAGTTTTTTTAACTCTATCAATGAGTATTATTTTAAATCTATTGTTCCGGTTAATTAAACGAAGAATATTAAAAGATATAGTCTAAAAGCCAAAAGGTTACATGCTTATGATATTACATAGGAGAAAATGTTGCACTTTCATTAATAATAATTAGCTTTGTATTCTATTAGAAGCGTAATATTATGTTTGTATTTTCTTCTTCTTCTTCTTCTTATCAGCCGTGGGACGTCCACTGCTGGATAAAGGCCTCCCTCAAGGATTTCCAGTACGACCGGTCACCGGCGGCCTGCATCCAGCGGCTCCCTGCCACTCGGACCAGGTCGTCTGTCCATCTTGTGCGAGGTCGTCCCACGCTTCGTCTTCCCGTACGTGGCCTCCATTCCAGAACCTTTCTGCCCCAACGGCCATCGATTCTACGGGCTATGTGCCTCGCCCATTGCCACTTCAACGTGCTAATCCGGCGAGCTATGTCGGTGACTCCGGTTCTCCTACGGATCTCCTCATTTCTGATTCGATCTCGTAGGGAAACTCCGAGCATAGCCCTTTCCATAGCACGTTGGGCGACGCTGAGCTTGTTCACTGGGCCCAGGGTTAGAGGCCACGTCTCTGTTCCGTAAGTCATCACTGGTAACTCACACTGCTCGAAGACTTTAGTCTTCAGGCACTGAGGGATTTTGGACGAAAAGATGTTCTTTAACTTTATGTATTTTACTACAATCAATTTGAGAAGCATAACATACACATACCTACATAATATGATACATCAAACACACACATGCGGAAAAATCGGAGGTTTAATTACAAGTGTAGTATTTCTTATTTTTACTTTACATCAAAGTAAAGTCTATTTCTGAAACTAGAAGCTATTTCTACACTTTTAATTGTTTGTTACAACTTACATTATCACTTAAAATTGTAAAACAAAGTCTTCAACCGCATATGTCTGTTAGCGATAACATATAAATATTGATGCACCAATTTTGTAACTGTTTTCACCAATTAATAGCGTGGTTCTCAAGGAAGGTTTTTTTCACATTTTGTTAAGTTCCAGACAAGGACGAAGTCGCGAGGAGAAGCTAGTGTCACTGTCTATACCTACATATAACAAAGAAAATAGACAATATAATATGTACCTATTAATTAAATTTAAATAAAAATGTAAACTGCACAATTATAAATCCATAATACCTACTTCATTTAACCCGCAAATAATTAACCTGAACAAACAAAAATCAACTTTCCCGCTATAATCTGACATTAGCCGTAAGATGGCGGACGGGAATAGACTCTAAGGAATAGACAAACAACATCATAGAAACTAAACCCTTTTGATGTGACCGAATCAAATTACAAAAGTTTAACATCCTTTGCGTTTGAATGAATTTAATTCAATTATTTATGGCTGCGTTCATTAAAATAGATGTTCATTAGTATTAAGAGTTTTATGCTCGTAAATAATAGAAATGATTGATATTAAATTATTCTGATAAAAGTTATTTGTGTGCGTGTGACGCACGTTGTTACGTTTATAAATCTGAAATAGTGTTTAAATTAGATTATATTCAGTACATCATATTAATATAATTATTAGAGATGTACGAAATACTTTAATTATTTAAATAAAAATGCAAATACTTTTATGCTTTACTATTTCAAATTCTAAAATGTTATTGTGTTTTGATATTTAAAGTATCAAATGCATTTCAAAATAGGTATTTTCGAATACAAAATAGGTAAAAACCTTTCAAAAACCTTTTGTTAAATTCATGTTTCTTAATTTCTTCTTGCAACTTTTAATAATACTATAGGTACTCAAACTGTTCAAACATTATTTCAAAAAAGAGAGAGAAAAGAGCAAGTTCTACAGATTATATTTACTGGCTTTAACTGCTCGTTTTTTATAATTACCGAACCATTTCTAAATAGTTAATATACAAAAGGTTACCTAAAAATTCAATATACTAAGGGCCGATTTTTCAATGCTTGGATAAAACTTATCCGTCCAATAAAGTATTACACGATAATATTAAAATGTCACGTAAACTCAAATGCGGGCAATTAGAATACGTTTTTAAACTGGTAGTTTTAAGTATACATTATTCGACGAATAAGTTTTAACCAAGGATTGAAAAATCAGCCCTTAATAGCTAGTAGGTATTGTAACGTTAAAAAATCGAATAAATAAGTATTTATATTACAGTCGCTTTTACAATCGACGGTACAACCAATTTATTATACTATTTTAAATACAAGGAAAAAAGAAAGCGGACACTCATACCCAATAAATCTATTAAACATCTCTCTATTGACTATCAGTGTCATATTTCACCATCTAATTGCTACTGAAACTTAGAATATCACCAAAATAGTTGCAGCCGATTAAGCGTAGAAACCCATAACCAACTTACAAGACCTTTAAGAGCCAAGCAAATATACGATAATAGAGATCTTGTATACTGGTCATGATATTTTTGGAAAGTACATTCATAAATTACACCGGTCTCCCTTCATTTAAATCATTTTAACGCTAAAACCGACATTTGTGATATTTTAATATTATTTTAACTCCACGTAACGACTACGACTCAATATCGTTATGTATTAATGTCGTTTTGAAACATCCGATTCTTTGCAAATTATCTACGAGTTTATAATTAAAATTTCTATATCTAAATATTTATTAACTTTTAAATATTATAACGTGGCTACGATTGCTTGATAAAGATCACTGCAGCATTGAAATGAATGTTTATTGAATATTTTCTGACTGTTTTTTTTTCACAATCTGAAAGGTAATACAAATTTTAACAGATTGTAAAAATGGATCGGTTTAATTCTATAAAGAGTGCAGCAAAATAATATGCAGTGGACTAATATGTGGTGAAAGTGAACTTTTTTTATACACTTATCATACCTACTGATAATTTTAAAAATATTAGTCGGTATCGGATATCTTTCGATAACTGTACGTCGTTTAATTACTATATAATTAATAATACACTAGCTTACCGCCCGCGGCTTCGCCCGCTTTGTCTAAAACCCAATAAATTATATACAGTTAAAACCTTCCTCTTGAATCACTCTATCTATAAAAAAACCGCATCAAAATCCGTTGCGTAGCTTTAAAGATTTAAGCATACAATAGGGACATAGGGACAGAGAAAGCGACTTTGTTTTATACTATGCTATGTAGTGATTCTGAATAATAATATTATGTATTATTTTATCGTGTTGTGTAAAGGCGCTTCTAGCAGTTGTCAATTTTGGCGCCTAAACCGCATACAGACAGATGTCACGAGCCAACCTCATGACATAAACAGATCTAAAATTGAACGTTTAGAAATATATAATCACAATATTCATAAATGAGACATAAACAAATCTAATGCCGGGTCCAGACTGGTGAAACGTAACATGCAATGTAACATTCTGCCTTTCATTGCATGTTCGCTGCTGGTGTGGACGCATAGCGCGCTCATAACGCGCATTCACTACGAACATCCCGCGTTCGTCTGTTTCCGCCATTCTGCCGCGAACACGGCCCTTCGATACACGTTTTTTTCGTGCCCGTCAAACCGGTAGATCACACGAAGCATGGAGTCCGAAGACCACGTTCTTGCTATGACGATTATCAGTACTTCATTATTAATAATACATCAACTCATGAAAACACGCCGAAGACCCTTTCTTTTGCTCATTCCACGCAGTCTCGTCCTCCATGTTCGTTGCGTTCTCAAACGACCGTCCACATTGGCTGCTCCGCGCACACAACGCGCCCCTTTGTGTTCGTCGAAAAACCGACAAATTTCGGATCGCTCCGCGCGCGGCTTGTAATGCTCGTAAGTCGTAGCATGCGCGTGTAATGCACAATTCGCGCGCGCAAGACGTCCAAACTATGAGAAATTGTTACAAAGTGTGTTACCTTTCATGATACATTGCAGCAATTTGGACGGTGAATTCTTTCATTGCATGTTACATTGCATGTTACGTTTCACCAGTCTGGACCCGGCATAAAGTTAAGTCCGTGGTTAAGTCAGCTATGTATTTCCACTTGATTTCCACAGTGTATTTCATTCTTGTAGTGTACAGGTTAAGTCCAGTGGCTATTTTTTTTTTTTTTTGTAAATAAGTAATTATTTAAAACTAGATTTCCGCCCGCGGCTTCGCCCGCGTTTTCAAAGGAAAACCCGCATAGTTCCCGTTCCCGTGGGATTTCCGGGATAAAACATATCCTATGTGTTAATCCAAGTTACCCTCTATATGTGTGCTAAATTTCATTGTAATCGGTTCAGTAGTTTTTACGTGAAAGAGTAACAAACATCCATACATCCATACATCCATACATCTATACATCCTTACAAACTTTCGCCTTTATAATAGTATTAAGAAGATTAAGATTAAGATATAAAGTAGATACATATAAGATAGACGCTTAATTAATCCTATCCTACTAAGTACTAATATTATAAATGCGAAAGTTTTGTTTGCGAAATGTGTGTATGTGTGTGTGTGTGTTTGTTACTCTTTCACGCAAATATTACTGAACCGATTACAATGAAATTTAGCACACATATAGAGGGTAACTTGGATTAACACATAGGATATGTTTTATCCCGGAAATCCCACGGGAACGGGAACTATGCGGGATTTTCTCTGAAAACGCGGGCGAAGCCGCGGGCGGAAAGCTAATAGCTAATAATTAAAATATTGTAACACTTCCCAAAATCAACTACCTATTTAAATATTTTCTATACTTTAGAAAAATGTTATAAGATAGGTATTTATTGTATTACAATATCATAGTTATGTAGCTTAATTAAATTAAAAAAAAAACATTTAGAAGAACACATTCTAATTGCAAAACTAAACGTTCGTTATCAATTACCTTTTATCAGAATTTCTTTTGTATTTCCACGCTGTATGAGATCCGACACAGTTCATTACAATGCTTCTTAGAATACCGCCCAGTATGTTATCAGCCTTATTTTTTAGGGTTCTGTATTTCATAAAATATAGTAGCTTTCTGCCCGCGACTTCGCCCGCTTAGTCTAAGTAAAACCTTCCTCGAGACTCTATCTATTAAAAAATAAAGGATGATTTTGTTCGTTGCGTAGTTTTAAAGATTTAAGCATACAATATAGGGACATAGACAAGGACTACAGGGATATTATAAGGACAGAGAGGGCGACTTCCTTTTATAAGTACCTACTACAGGTAAATTAGCTTGGAGAAATTTTTGCATATGTAGTGGTGTGCGCTCAGATCTTAGAGCGCGTTTCCACTATATCGTTCTGGCCTATACAAAAATGTTTCGATATCCTAATATTACTATTTAATTTTATACTTATTCCTAGCAACACTTTTGTTTTCAATAAAAATAAGTTTTTATTTGAAAGAAAATGGTTTTGACTTTATAAAAAAAAATATATCATTCAATTTTACGTCCTTGAGCAAACGACAAGGCGACTACCGTGAAACAATAAAATATCGTGTCCATAATAATTTGTTTCATAATTAATATTTGACCATAATAATTACGAAACAAAACAAATAAATAAATCGTCACTTGATAGTGGAAAGTGGAAACACGCACAAAACCAGAATAAACCAGTTTACGCTGTCCGCAGGTGCCACGTGCAGTCGTTTGGTACCGTTAGAACATAAAGCACATTTCATTCAAAAATTATAATTATTATGTACGTAGTTTAATTGATAAATTTTGTATTTGTTGATTGTTGTTATTATTTGTTATTATTGTTATAATATTTGTTGAAGTGAATTACATGTCCCGCAGCCGGAGGCCCCAAATGAAAACTCAGATGTACTTAAAAACTACATTTAATAGCTAAAATGAGACTTTTACACCCATGTCTGCACGATGCAGACCGGAGTTAAAGAATGAATTTATACAGTTTAATAATTATAAAGACGTAAGCTTGGATGCTAACTAAGGGAAATCGCATCCACATTCTATTCCCGTGCGAACGGCGTATTCAGCAGTTTTGTATGAAGGCAGGGCCATAACTAGTGTTTAATTTGTGTGTAAGTGTTGTAACTTTATATTGTTAATTCAATATGGCTCCAGTGTTAAAACATGGTCGAGGCAAGCCTTTGACTTCTCAAACTAAAGAATTAAACTTTAAATGTCGTTTCTTTTTCAGGTTAGTAAATTTTTCATTTTAGTAACATTGTTAATGTAAAAGTTATATGTATGTTAAATGTGCAAATATTAAAATAAAGTCTCATCTTTTTCAGAGGAGAAACACATATAGTTTAATTTAAAATCCCTTATATATATGTATAAAATAAAAACTAAAAATAAAATGTTGTTTTATTTTATTTGCTGACCATACACTACTACAAACGCAAAAATTTCTCCAAGCTAATTTACCTGTATGTACCTAGTGACAGTGAAAATAGATACTTGTATTCCAAACAAATTTAAACTATGTACTTTTATACAGTTTTCATCACGACCACCTAATACAATAAATATTAAAAATACCAGGTGGTATTTTTAATATTTATTATATTAGGTATATAATATAATTAATATTAAAACCTATACAAGCAACATTACCGTTTTTTTTCAAAGAAATTTTAAATTGTTTTCTATAGACTGATAAGTACTTTGAGATGAAATAATACACCGACATGCAATACAAATTCCTACACCGCTAAAACATGATGCAACTTCACTACATAATATAAAACAAAGTCGCTTTATCTGTCCCTATGTATGCTTAAATCTTCAAAACTACGCAACGGATTTTGAAGCAGTTTTCTTAATGATAGAGTGATTTAAGAGGAAGATTTTAGTTAATAATTTATTAGGTTTTAGACATAGCGGGCGAAGCTGCGGGCAGAAAGCTAGTCAATTATAAAACTTAGCAATAACATATAAGAGAATCTTGTACAATCAATAAAAAAATACAATTTAACATCTTAAAAATTACATAAACATGTTTTTTAACACTAATCAAAGGATTATTAAATTAGGAAAATCCCACACACGGACCCCCACGGCGCTAAGCTTTATATTATCTGTGGATAAGCGGCACAAATTGATTACGTCACAATCACTTGATAATTACTCGGCGCGGGTTAATAGTTGTACTGTTGTGCACAGTTTATATTGCGTTAAAATGCCTTGATTGGAAGTACAGTCGAGGTGAAAAGTGTAAAGAATATTTATTTGGCCATTTACACGACTGTTAATGATTTTAAATTAAACTTTATTAATTATTAAACCAATAGTCCTAATTCTTTGTAAAAAAAGGTATGCTTAAAACAAAGAAAATATAAAGTATGACATTATTACCTACATCTCGGAAATTCTCGTATCACAGTGTTTGTAAACATCATCCTCTAAAACGGCTTGAACAATTTGATATTAAAAAAAAACTATATTTAGTAGATCTAAGAATAGTATATCAACTTTTTTATTTATTTACCTTCAATAAAAAACTTGAGCGATGTAAAGGGACATCCGGATGGAACGAAGTGTTAAGTTAGACAGACCACGCGCACGCCGCGCCGCGGCCGCACGGCTTACAACGAATTTTTTCCGTCTAGCCCCCTTTCACAAGTCACAACGCGCAATAAGGAACTTCGTTCCAACAAGAATGTCCTTGCAGTACAACGTTTGCTGGATCGAATATATTATTATATTATTAACTATATTAATTAATAATAAATAAAATAATTATTAATTATCAATTTCTCCACTCGACTGTACATGCGTGTGATTCACTCATGTCTTGAGTTCGAATGATGTAGGTCTATCGATTTAAATTTAACAGATCGCCAATTTATCACATTTCAAAATTGATAATGACGTCTGAGATATTTGCGAATTTGCACACGTACCGTGTTGGAAAATTTGACGGCTCACTATTAAAAAACTAGATTTTTTTTTTAATTTACTAACAAATAACAGACTATGAAAAGGTCTGGATAATAGTTTGGTTTTGCACAACCTTCTATTGTAAGATGTGATTGTTTAAGAAATATGAAATCGTTAATTAAAATGCTTAAAAATGTAGGTATTTTGAAAATAAATATACCAAGAAATGTAGGTAGCAGGTATCTCTGAGAATAATGTCTGATAAATATTACCCATTACCCCAGATACATGATAATACGTAGACAGAGAAACCAAGATAATATAATACCTAAAGTAATACTTAGTGTAATTGCTATACACTTTTTTGTTGCCTCTTTTATTCTATAACTAACGATTTAAATAAAATAGTTATATGCACACCATAAATCGAAATTCATTTAAAAATAACAGAAGCAACATTCTTCCTGGCGTAAGATAGCTAAATGTAAAAGATAGTGGATAGTGCTTTAAGCGTTCTATTCCAAACAACCCGGAAGGATAGCTAAAACTTTAAATGAAGAATTTTAGTACAATTTTCTCAATATTAAAGTGTACAAACTTTTACATTTTTATTTGTAACAGGTGTAACAATAACTTTTATAAACTCTTGCTACTATTAATTATTTATTTAACTTGTCCAAAAGTCCCAGAAATTAAAAGATAATATATTTTCAAAGACTTTCAATCAAAGCGGTTTCTAACACATGCAAATAAAAAAAAAACATATGTTCTCCAGTAATAGTTTCCCAATCTTTACATTAATGCTTCTACCGTTTACAGAAAAATAAAATTATGCATCAAAAACAAAATATACATTTAGTAATCTGCTATTACGTAAAATCAAATACATTCGCCGTTCGAGTATTGATTCATTCAACCACCATTCAACATAAATTAAGATTCTGCAATATCATATTTTTTACAAAAAATCGTTGTGGTATTCAAGCAGAACAAAACCCTTGGCACGTCATTCTGTCAACGTCAAAATTTAAACTTAACACGTCAGACGTCATTTATAAACAGTGTGGCTTGTAATCTTGTATTATTCGTGAATTTATTGTTTTGCTAAATTCTGATAAAAGTATTGTAAATTTCTATTCCAAAAATGGTCCACAAGAAGATAACCATGGAAGGATCATTATTCGTAAGTAAACATGCGAGGTGCATCAATAATACATGAAATAAAATGTATCAATGTTCCTATTACATATTTCGTGTAGTTTAGTAAATGTTACAAATATTTCATAAAATTACCATAGGTGATACTTATCTTATTGATATATTGTAAGTTCTAATGGCAAGTTGTGTATTTAGAATCAATACAGACACCTCATTTTAATAGCAATTCACAACAAATACTTTATTACAACTGTTTTCAAATACTGTTTTAAATGCACATTTTGGTCATAATTTACGTCCTATAGTTATCGGATCCTCTTATTATTCTATATCTCTAATCCTAAATAAATATATATAAGGTAAAGGTGACTGACTGACATAATGATCTATCAACGCACACCCCAAACTGGACGTATCGGGCTGAAATTGAGCATTCAGGTAGATGTTAGGACGTAAGAAAAACGTAGTAGACGTAAGTCTGCTAAGAAATGATGATCAATTAAACCCCCAAGGTAATGGAATAGGGGTTGAAAGTTTGTACCATTAAAATTTATCTTTTCCATGCAGGCGAAGCTGCGGGAAACAGCTAGTATTACTATAAAACATAACTATTTTCACATTAAATTAATAAATTCAATGTAATTACAATTTATCAATGCTGTACCTATTTATTTGTGTCAATAAAGTTATTTCTATTTCTATTTCTATAATTACTTTGCAGGAACCTACCCTATACATTGTGAAGGGTATGTGTATACTAGACAATGACGGTAACAGAATCCTGGCCAAGTATTACGATAGCGACATCTTGCCAACTACCAAGGAACAGAAGGCTTTTGAAAAGAATCTTTTCAATAAAACACACAGGTATATCCTACTAATATTATAAATGCGAAAGTTTGTGAGGATGCATGTATGGATGTTTGTTACTAGAATAAGACATAGGCTACTTTTTATCCCAGAAATCCCACAGGAACGGGAATAATGCAGGTTTTTCTTTGAAAACACGAGTGGAAAGCTAGTAATGGGATAATTTATTTATTTATTCACACTTCATTGTACATGTACATGTAAGAGAAATTTAAAATAAATGAATACATAAAATTGAAAAGTGTACAATTGCTTAAAAGCAATCTCTTTCAGGCAACCATAAAAATAAAGATAATTTTGAAATAATTTAACTACCATTAAGTCTTATTATTAATTTAACAACATTATATTTTGATAGATTAATGCCCGATTTCACCAGTAACCCTTAAACAGTCTCCTAAGTAAGGGTTCCTTATTTTAAGGGACCCTTCAAATCACTACCTAACCTAAATTCTGTTTCACCATCATAAGGGTCACCTAAATAAGAGACCCCTAGTTAAGTGACGTTTAGTGTGGGGATGCTACGCAATGTTAGTCGAAAAGTGTATCGACTATAGGATTCTATTGATATTTAGTTGAAAAATCACTTAATTTCACTCAGTTTATGTGTAAATATTGAGTTCTTTACCTTAAAAATATATAAAAACACAAAAAAAAACAACTTTTTATATTTTGTCTAAAATCACACTTCACAGTGACATTTTAATGACAATGTCATCGCGTCTGTTTTCATTTTGTTGCCGGCTGCATTCGTTGTTTGATTCGTGTTATTTTTTTGGTGTTTGTAATTATATTATAAAGAATAATGGCAGAAAAGAGAAAACGTGTACAAAATTTATCTGTCATCATATTTTTTTAATCCTTTGATCTTTCATGGTAAATTCGCGTTCGCCTTAACAAACTTCGGTTATTTTATAATTCTATATCTTCAATTGCTTCTTAATATTTGTATCCTCGTCGCTATCCATTTTTAATACGTTAAATTTATCCTAAATATCTGTCACTTAAACTTAACTTTTTTGATTTTTGAATAAATATTTTTTTTGAATAAATTTTTTGAACTTAACTTAGGGGATCGAATATTCACCCCCTAAATTTTAAGGGCTACCTAACGATTTATGTGACACTTATCTGTCGGTGAAAGCAAATTGACTTAGGTGACACTTAAATTTTACGGGTCGTTGGTGAAAACGGGCATTACTTGTTTTTTCAGGGCAAATGCAGAAATTATAATGTTGGATGGTCTGACCTGCGTTTACAAGAATAACGTTGATCTGTTCTTCTACGTCATGGGGAGCTCACATGAGAATGAGGTAAATACCTACATTTATTTATAATTTTTCATATTGACGTGACAACGTCTTATAATTCGATAGAGCCGGCTGCACGCACGAAAAAACATGACTCATGCGGCGTTACCTCGCCCTGAGGCGTTCCATGTAAGGCTTGAAGTGTAAGCGAGAGCGCGGAACGAGCGACAAAGAAGCACAATCGGACGTTGTCACGTTCAACTATCGTCAGTAAACCGACTTTACAGACAGACAATTTTTTTTTACTAAATAAATCAATCATAACTTATCTGTACTAAATTTTTTCTATATACATACCTTCTCCTGGCAATAACAAACATGTACAAGAAAGATTTATTCAATTTGGAGCAGTCATTTAGAAGTTGCACACATGCACATACAAACATTTCAACTATTTACAAATAGTTTTATTTTTTACGAATTAAAAATTAAATTATTTTATTTACGAATTTCAGCTAATCCTCCAATCAGTACTGAACGCGCTGTACGAGTCAGTCAGTATATTGCTGAGAAGAAACGTCGAGAAACGGACGATACTTGACAATTTGGATGCTGTCATGCTGGCGTTCGATGAGATTTGTGATGGCGGGTAGGTCCTAATAAATGCGAAAGTTTGTGAAGATGGATGTTTGTTGTTTTTTCACATAAGCACACACATAGAACACCTATCTATACTAATATTATAAAGCTGAAGAGTTTGTGTGTTTGTTTGAACGCGCTAATCTCAGGAACAACTTGTCCGATTTGGAAAATTCTTTCCTTGTTAGATAGCCCATTTATCGAGGAAGGCTATAGGCTATATATCATTACGCTGAGACTAACGGGAGCGGAGCAATGCGGTTGATCCGCGAAGCGCAGCTAGTAAAATATAAGTATACAACACAAAACAATACAATACAAAAACTATTTTCAAACTACGGTGACCACATTTCAGTGTAATCCTGGACTCGGATCCCACATCGATAGTGTCTAGAGCGGCTCTCCGCACTGAAGACGTGCCGCTCGGCGAACAAACAGTTGCGCAGGTAATGGACAATTTTAACAAAATCTTCTGGTAGGGTGACCACACGTATACCACCTTTCGGGACTGATGGGACAATGTTATTACGTACATTTAGAGTGACGTAGAGGGTGGGAGATGTAAAGAATAGGGTGACCATTATTCGTGTAGAATAGGGATAAAGTGAGAATTAAATTACCTTGATAGAAAAGGCAAAAATTTAAATTACTGGTAAAATTTATGCTGATCAACCTATTCTTTGTGTCTTTTAGGGTGACAATAAAATAAAGATAGAAAATTAGAGTACAAGAACTTATGTCACTTGAATATTTTGTGCCATCCAAAAAAATTAAGTATTTTTGTTGTGTTTCAAAAAATCTTAGTGAAAAAGCCATGCTTAGTTTAATAAGTATTTTACTGATAAAATAATTTTTCTCAGTTGTATTATATTACTTCTCAAGTTCATTCTAGACAGTAGACACTTACAATAAAAATAACTCTTTTAGTATTAAAACACTGTTATATATTATTATTGTAACTATTTCAGATCATCAAATATTACTGAATGACGTTTTAATAATTAGTATTATAAACCAGGTAAATTATTTAATTAACCCAAGTTCCATATGAAAAAATATATAAAAATATTTTATGTTATCATTTTTAAACGTAATAGAGCAAGATCCCAGGGCCGCCAGACCTCACCTATTTTCTGACGTATGTACGATGGTAGCACATACTAACACTACCCAATCGTCCACATTTCATCCGTCAGAAAGGTGAGGTCTGGCGGCCCTGGGATCTTGTACTATAAGTAACTAACAAAGAAATTGCTAGTTTTTTCCGCCATTTGAGCTAGGATTAAAATATAATTTTCGTAGGACAATCATATTCCAACATTAGGCTAATACAATCAGTTGCAATTAAACATACTCCTGTATTTTTTTCCTTTTTCATTGATATATTCATTATTGAAAAATGAATTAAGAATTAAAATTGAAAATGTATTATTAATATACTTACATTTATAATTCCTAAGCGATTTGTTAATTGGGACAAAATTTGCATGTCCCAAAAAACATGAAACGTGTGGCTTCTTCACTGAGGTTTAATAAAACTTTTTGCACCACTTCATTTTATGTTAGAAACACATTTCGTCTATTTTATGTCTTTGTCTTTTACAATAATTACGTTTGTGCTATGTGAAATTTTTAATGTTCGTCACTAAAACGCATTTACATTTTAAAGTTTTTTTTTAACTTACACATTATAAACCATTTCATAACTTTAAAATCTAGTTACATGGAAAATAACAAAATATAACAAAAATTATTCCTAGTTAGAAATATCTACGTAAATGTTATGAAAAAATATATGTTTTATTACCTAGTATTTAATATTTGTATATATAATATATTACTTTTTCGTCCGTTAGATTGATTTTTTAGTATCTGTCAAGTCATCTCTAATCTATATTTTATCTGTGTCACTGTATGTGTCATTTAACTTTTTTTTTCACTCTGTGGCTTTGGTCTAATATTTGTTATTCTAATTTCGTGTAAATAACAATATTTTAATTTATCTGTGATTCTATTAAAAAATTATTTAAAATTATTAATTATTTCAGGTTCTACTCAATTTAATGAATAACAATTATTAGCTTCAAGAAATGGCAACACGAAATTGTTTTAGTTTTTTTTTCTATTAACATTTGATTTTATGTTCTATGATTAAATAGTTTTATTTTTTATACATTTTTTGTTATTATTTTTACACCCTTTTTGGTCATGCACTTATAACCATCATTTAAATAGATTTTTGTGGTTAAAATAATAATTAAATCAGCATCTTTACCATTATAACTACTTCTATCTTAAAAATAACATTGGATAAATTAGTTTTTATAAATATTTATTAACTTTTTCTATTTAACTTGTATAAAAAGTAGTTTTCAGTTTCTTCACCAATTTTTGTGGGAATATTTGTTTTATTTATTTTTCATTGTAAATTAATGTAATGTTATTTATTCATATATTTTACATAACCTTACATAAGTTAATTTTTAATAAAATAATATAGTTTTTGGGTATTCCTCTTTGAGGGTAATATTAATCAAATTCATGCATATTTATTACTGTTTTGTTAATCATGGGGTAAATACTTTGACTGACCGGTTGGCTTGGTTCGTAGTGGCCCTGCCTTCCAAGCCAGAGGTTGTGGGTTCGATTCCCATCCGGGGCAAATATTTGTGTGATAAACATAGATGTTTGCTCTGTGCCTGGGTGTTAATTATCTATATAAGTATTTATTTAAAATTATATATGTATGTTTATCAGCCATCTGGTTTCCATAACACAAGCGAAAGCTTAGTAGTTAGTATGGGATCAGATCGTGCCGTGTGTGGTCCTGAAATATTTATTATTATATATTAGATACAAGTATGTATAAATTGTATAAAAAATAATAATTAACAACCCTTTATTAATAAATGCATTATTATTTTCTCTATTACAGGTCCTACAATCGGCAAAGGAGCAACTAAAGTGGTCGCTTTTGAAATAAAACAATTTTTATTTAACATTTATTTAATATACTTACAAATATTATAAATTATATACAAATAATGAAATAAACTATTGATTACATAACAGCCTTAAAATATCACCAATACCTATGGTCCAAGAAAAAACTTGAGCGATGTCAAGGGACATCCGGATGGAACGAAGTGTTAAGTTAGAGAGAGACAGACAGAGAACCACGCGCACGCCGCACAACTCTAGCAAAAAGTGTCGTGACAACTTTTTGTAAGACAGTGCGCGCACGAGCAACTTTGTCTCCGCAACTATTTTGTCTCTTCACCCATGGGCTAGTATGAAAGTGCGCGCACGTAGCGACGCAACTCCCCATACAAATTGATGGGAGAGACAAAATAGTTGCGGAGACAAAGTTGCTCGTGCGCGCTAGCTCTAAGAATTTTTTCCGTCTAGCCCCCTTTCACAACGCGCGATAAGGAACTTCGTTCCAAAAATATAATTATCCAAGTACATGCCTATATTATATTATGATTTATTATATGAAAACAAGCAACATTTTTATTGTTATAAAAATACACGAAACAAGAAAAATCTGTATGTGAGTATATCTATTAGATAAACGAGATTTTTACTATATGCGTGTGCAAGTTCATTATAATATGTAACCTGAAAAATTAAATTCGTGTGTGTTGTTTTAATTTAAAATCTGTTTGGCTGTTAATAGCATATAACATCTATCCAACATATTACATGGAGGAAATATTTGCAATTTTGTTAACTGACTCGACTGATTTTAAAAATTATGTGTTACTATTAGAAAACTAAACTTTATAGAGTATCATAAACTATAAAATTTATCCCGTGTAAACCTGTTCGAAGTCCAGACAGGTACTCCGGACTAGTATTATAAAAAAATTGTATTCATCAAATTATACCTCAATAACGGTTGAACTGATTTTAATTATTAAACTGCCAAATGAATGGCTCTAATATATCTCTATTGAACCTGTTTTTTTCTTTCTATTCATGAAGTGGAATTACGGTTGGCCGAGTGTTTAGGTATAGCCACGGTACGGGAGTTCGAATCCCGCCTCCCAATCGTTATACAACTTAAAAATAAAATCGGTGTAAGTATAATTTTTTTATTTTTTTGTTACGTCATAGCTTCTAGCTAAAATAAGTTTTTTACAGTACAGATTTGCGGGTATTCACACCAAACTCATCTGCTGTGGGTGTTGTATTTAATTTGGAAATAGCTTTAAAAGCTGGATTATTCTTATCCCTTAGTAGTTTGAAGAGAACATTCTCTGATGTACCTACGAAACAGCCGATTGATTGTAACCGCTGAAAAAAAACAAATTAGTTTTTAATATATTATTTATTTTATATGAGCCGTGTGGTTTCATCTGAACACCAACCCACGGGCATAGGCAAGTATTTCTGTAGCTTATGTGATATTCTCTTCAATGAGCTACTTAACTGCAAAGTATCATCAAAATCGGTTCAGTGGTTTTTGAGAGAAGTAACAAATATACACCTGTATGTGGTGGTTAAGTATGTAAAATTAAATATAATTAAAAGCTAGAAAGTTTAAAGAGATCATTAAGCAATTGTCTGTATCAAATATTTTAAGGAGATGTAAATCTATAATAATAAATCTGTAGAAGGGTCAATTCTGTACATTGAAAATATTGAAAAAATAAATAGCAGGAGGTGTTACTGGATCGATACCAAACCCAAATATGTGATTAAAAAAATTTTTTGTCTGTCTGTATATTCAGACATCACGTGAAAACTAACGGTTCGATTTCGATGAAACTTGGTATAATTATACCTTATTATCCTGGGCGTAAAATAGGATACTTTTTTTCCTGGAAAAATATGTAGAAAAAAAATAAATCTTAATTTTTCAGTTTTATCCATAGATGTTCGAAAATATTGAAATAAATAGCAATAATAATAGTGTTACTGGATCGATACTAAACCCAAATATGAGATTAAAATTTTTTTTATAAGATGTCATTGTCAGAGTTACTCAAAGTGGAGAAATAAACCATCCGCGCGGACGGAGTCGCGGGCGGAAGCTAATCTATATTAAATTCATTGAAATATACACAAGTAAAATCATGAGTAATAAGCAAGTACTAGGAACTTCATATAATACATAAATATTACGTGAATAGAAATTAAAAGTTATAAACACAAAATGATATTACCTGCAAAGCCAACTGCCTATCCATAAGAGACCTTGAAGATACTCCATCAGCTAAGACATGCACTGCTAAATTTTCATTGAGTAAATCTATAACTGTTTGCTCTATGCATACATGCGCCTGAAAAATATATTAATCTTTACTAATATTATAAAGCTGAAGAGTTTGTTTCTTTGTTTGAATATGCTAATCTCAGGAACTACTGGTCCGATTTGAAAAATTCTTTCAATGTTAGATAGCCCATTTATCAAAGAAGGCTATATATTATCATCCATGCTAAGACAAACAGGAGCGGTGCAATGCGGGTAAAACTGCGGAGCACAGCTAGTGTCTTATAATAAGTCTGTAATAAAAACAATCAGAAACATATGAATCTTTGTCAATTTTTCATGTATGTTTGTATCAAGTTAGTACCAAACTTCATCAAATTGTGTTGGTATTACCACAAAACAATTTAAATACAACTTAAAACCAGGGATCTGTCACTTTAATAGTTGTCTATGTGAAAAATGACAAAACCAAATTAAAGATAACCCGCGCTTAAGTTAAACCCTGTCTAAAGTTTTTTGTGGTAAGACAGTAAGTATTTGTTTAAATATGTAACCTACTCCTTAAGCCTCAATTTGAGCCACTTTAAATTAACAGATTGAATTCAAACTTTGTTTACTTATCAAGGATTGTTTATTTATTTATTTATTTCTTTCTAAAAGGTACCTTACAGCTAAACATAAATTAAATAGAACATTATACAATACTATACGCCAATTACAAGGTACACCAATAACAATACGATACAGTGTGTGAGCAAAAAAGAAAACATAAAAGATACAGTACTAATAATAAACAAATCCTATATTACAATTAAGTATAAAGGTGACATTATGCATGTGTGAGTGAAAGTGAAGTGTATGTGTGTGTGTGTGTGTGTGTGCATGTGTGTGTGTTATTAGTGATTTTCATTACAATTTTGGTCAATAAGCTGTAGTATTACTTTTTTAAACTTCGTGCGAGATAATTGAAAGGGATCAGCCGAGGAGAATTTATTATTATAATTATTCGGAAGTCTCAGAAAGGTTGAATGTTTGAGATAATTAGTAGAGGCTGCTGGCACACTAAAGAGAGGCGTATGACGAGTACGTTGTGATGGCACACGATACTGTAAGTATTCTAAAGCAACAGGAAAATCAAAGTTATTATTGACAATATCATACAATAGCATAAGGTCGATTACGTCTCTACGATCCTCTAAGGTATTTATTTTATAGTGAGAACAAGCTTGTGAATAGGTCAAGTCATATTGTTTATTTTTATAGTTCATTTTATTAACAAATACCTTTTGAATCTTTTCCAATTTTATTATATGGCATTTATAGCTAGGTCGCCAGATGACGCTAGCGAACTCAAGAATACTGCGTACATAAGCATAGTACAGAACTTTCAAACATGCCAAATCATTAAAGGGTTCAGCTTGTCTCAAAACAAATCCTAAATTTTTATAGGCTTTTTGAGAAATAAATTCAATGTGCATGCGGTAACTAAGTTTGTCGTCGAGGATCACACCTAGGTCCCTTACTGACGTAACGGATGGAATAATTTCGTTGCTAATTTTATAGTCAAAACGTATAATTTTAGTAGCCTTATTTCGAGAAAAAGTTATTTTTTGGCATTTATTTATGTTTACTGATATTTTATTTAATTTATAATAATCGGTAAGCCTATTGAGATCGTCCTGAAGTAAGAGGCAATCCTGAGGGGTCGTGATTTTTCTAAAAATTTTCTTGTCATCAGCATAAAGCAGAAATTTTGAATTTTTAAAACAAGTATCAATATCAAATAAATAAATATTATACAATAAGGGACCGAGGTGCGATCCTTGGGGGACTCCGGAAGTAACATCAACAAAGTCAGATCTAACTATAGCCTCCCAAGATAACAGACTGACTACGATTTCGAATATACGACTCCAACCACCTGAGGAGATTCCCTCTGATGCCAACCGCGTAAAGCTTGCGAATTAATATATTGTAACTGACTCTGTCGAAAGCCTTCTCAAAATCTGTATAAAGCACGTCGACCTGCGCTCTTTCATTCATGCTACTATTCACAAATTGTGTTAATTCTAATAAATTCGTAGTGACATTACGCGACTTAACAAAGCCATGTTGGTTGGAAGGGATGCAATTAATCGTTGAGCTATATAAGTGTTTATGTACAACTTTCTCTAACATTTTCGCGAATATATTAAGTAAAGATATACCTCTATAATTCGTTATTTCATTTTTAGATCCTTTTTTGTGTATGGGTATGATTAAAGCTTCCTTCCAGCATTTAGGGAAGACTCCTTCGTTTAAAGAACGCTGGAAGAGTAATCGTAAGGGTATTACTAAACCAGACTGACAGTTTTTGACAAAGATTGCAGGTAAACCATCGGACCCAGCACCCTTCCGACTATCAAGCTCTCTGAATAATGCTTTTAGATCCTTATCGGTAAGAAAGATTGAACATAAACAGTCGGCTACATTTGACTCCTTAATAGGATTTACAAGATCAGCAGAATCGTCTGATCGAAAAACAGATTGAAAGAAATCGCTAAATGCCGAGCACATATCTTTACCCTTACTTAACATATGTCCACGATAAGACATACAACATGGATAGCTAGAATTCCTACGTTTATTATTGATATACGTCCAAAATTCCTTAGGAGAAGATTTAATAGAATTTTGACATCGTAAAAGATAATTTGAGTGAACTTCTACTTTTAATTCTTTTATTCTAGCTCTGAGTAGTGAAAAGGTTGAATAATCGCTAGGATTCTTATATTTTTTCCATTTACAGTGAAATTTATATTTTTCTTTTATGATATTTATCAAAGCCGGAGTGTACCATTTTGGATAACGCCGACGCGAAGAAATACGAACAGAAGGCACATATTTATCTATTAATGACCTTATAATACCATAAAAATTATTGGTAGCATCATCAACTGATCCAGAGTTTAAAATTTCATCCCACTTAAATTTACTTAATTCTAAGTTGATAGCATCGTAATCCGCTTTAAAAAACTTTTTTACTTTACCAAACTGTGGTCGTAATGGCTTATTATTAATGTCGTAAATTGTAATTAATAGAGGTGTATGAAATCTATCCATATTGACTAAGAAATTAGAAGTAATGTCCTGACAGTTGATACTTAAATTAGAGAAAACTAGATCCAAAATTTCACAAAAGTTTGGTGTATGGTTAAACTGACCCATACCCATTAAATTAGTTATATTTAAAAAACCCAAACTGGCTTCTAAAAGATCCGAATTGCAATAATTGTTAATGCTGTAGTTAAATTTATCCACCCAAGAAATAAAGGGTAAATTAAAATCACCAATGATTAAATAATTATTATTGGGATAATTGTCATGAATCGAAAGCAACGCAGAACTGAAAGACCTTAAGAGATTAGGCAGATCTGAAGAAGGAGGCAGGTAAGCTGCAATAATGTGGAAATCCACCTTATCTTCGAACATATCACCCGACATTGACAGCCAAACACTTTCTACATTACCACATTGAACATTTTGAGTGATGAGAGCATTGTAAATTTTTTTAATGCAGATTAATACGCCACCGCCTTTCCTATTGTGTTTCCTATCGCATCTAAAAACCTCGTAACGCGAATCGCAAATCTCCAATCGAAATTCGAACTGTTAACAATACAAAAAATTTAAAAACATACTTTATTAAGATAAATTCATGAGTTTATCTTAATAAAGCATATTTGTTTTTACTATATTTATTGAGCCATTAAAGACATTCATGATTATAACAACAGATATTTTTACCTCAATTCCAAACAAAACAATAGCACTCAAATCAGGCACATCTTTCTTCAATTTCTCCTGCAATTCAGGTGTGTACATAGAAAACTTTGTCTTTTCATACACTAAAGCTGCGTCTTCAACGTTTATGTCTTTGGTTGTGTGTCCGAGGCCTTTGGGGTACTGTTCTGATATATAAACTGGTATTTTGAAGTGTTTCGCTGCTTCCATCTGGAAATAATGGTAGTACTGTGCAATAGTATGTAGAAATTTATTTTAATGTTTATGTTATAACTAGATAACTCTCTTACAAGTATAATATTGTGTATGTAATAAGACTAATCTCTAGAATTGCATACACAAAACTTTAGATTTAAATGGATTCTATCTTTATTATATTCTAGTATCATCTTCTTTTCACAATTTAAAAGTACATAGTTTTAATTCCAATATATTATAAAAAATTTCGCCCAGGGAGAGTAAAATCTAAAACCGCCGGCTTTTAAAAAGTAAAAAGCAATAAACATTTTAAATGGGGATTTACAAAATCATTTTGTATGTTTCTATATCACCAAAATAATCAAATAGTCGTCACATATTACGTAACATTGATAAAAATAATACATACCATTTTATTCGCAACCTTTACGACTTCGCCAAAGTGTTTTACGTGAGGTCGAAAAGTTTCTTGAATATCACATAACAGGAAAGCAGTCTTTTGGGCTTCGAGGGCTCCCAATTTAAAGATGTTACGAGCCATTTCAAAGCTGTTTATTACCAATTTTATTTGGAAAAATATTATAGAAATCAACACGGCCTCGGCAGTCGGCACTCGCGTTTTGATAAATAATTTTGACAGCTGACAAGTGACAACTATTATCTCTTGACAATTCAAATTTCAATACTTAATTTGGCGGCAAGCAGCTGTGAGGCGTGAGCTGATTTGAGTCGCTGTTCTGTGGTGTGTAGTGTGTAAAAATATGTAAATACGTGTTAAGTACTATATACAAATATTTTTTCCTAGCAATAATTCAACTACCTAGGTCTTAGACTTAGAGCATTAAACCAACTATGACCATTAAACCGCTATGACCGGCGCTCTCAAACCTTTGGCGAGAGGGGAACACCTGCCAATGGCCACTCCGGTTGGTTTAATACTCTAAGGTCAGACCTAGGTAGGTATGTAAATACTTTTGAAATGAAATCGGCGGGAATTTGTAAGGCGGTTAAGTTTTTTATTTTTAAAAACAATTATTATTTTAAAATTTTCTACAAGTACATTATTGACTTACTATTTTAAATAATATGACACTATGTTAATGATATAACTATCTTGTTCACTGTTCAAGCTACTAAATTAATAAATTACCAGTAGGTACCTACGCATATTTAAAATGCGGAAGTAACCTAGTCCTATTTCAAGAACTCAAGAATAATTAATTCCTTAAGGTCTTATATCTCATTATAGTTACATAAATAAAGGTCAAATAATTATATGTACTGCTAAAACACGCGTGACGACCTCCATGGTCTAGTGGTGTCTATTAGTTTAACTCCAAGGTCTACAGTTCGATCCGAAGATTTTTAGAAAGGCCGATCAGACATTAAGCCCTAGGTATTTGAAAATTAAAAAGAATATTTCGAGTAGGTAAATGAAGTAGGTATACTTACTTGTTAACCGCAGGTCGCAACTTCATTCGTTAATTCGAACATTAATTTTAATTACTTAATTTACTTATCATTATCAAAGACCAAGTACATGAACTGCACCTTTCGTATTATTTTTTTTTTGTTTATAATTATTAACTCTGGCTACTATCTCTTCTCCACGCCTAAAACCCACTTACTTTATACATAGAGCCGCGGGGAGAATATACATAATATTATAGAGATTTGATAAAACTTGCCATAGCTCAAGATTTACCAAGACTGTAAGTACCTATATATCTTTGAACTATCTTATAAAACAGAAACTTCAACTTCATCATCAACCAGCCCTAATCCGATAAAATAAAGACAAAAAAATGTTGTGTGGTTTTATGAAACCACGGTAAAAGCTATGGTAAAAGTGAAACTTAGGCACAAAATTATCGTATTTGTACGATAATTATCGTACGGTTCGACCGTCACGCGACATGCGCTACACAGACCAAAAAGTTTGAGATGTTGAAATAAAAGTTTCACTTTAAAAATACATTCCAATCAACCAACTGCCATAGGAAAAGCATTTATGGCAACACAACATTTTAATTATAATAATAACAACAGATCAAAACAATACGTTTGAGAATGAAAATGCGATGCGATTCATGCGTGAATCGTGATGGCTGACCGCTGATGCGAAAATTTCTTCAGTATTGCTCTAACTCCTGACGGGAGAGTACGTCTCGTTGTGTTTTAAATATAATCGTAATAATAACTTCGATTGCTTGTGATTATTGTAATTATTATCAGAGATAACGGAATGAATAGGCATTTTGGTTGAGAGTCGTTAAATTACGAACTTTTGATAGCAAGGATTTAAAAAAGTAATAATGAAAATGGTGAGTTTTTTTATTATTTTGGTAAGTATAGATTACTTTTTAATAAGTTTATGTTTATTTTTAGTAATAAAATAACCATTTCTTTATGGCGTTATAAGAAGGAAATATTTTTCATAGTTATTCTTTATGGATAAAAAATCGCAGTTTTAACTAAATTTTGATCTACCTATATTTCGTTCCATTTTCAAATAATGCATTTTTAATAGAACGTCGTATATAATAGTAGCACAATCAAATATACAGTTATCCCTTTTATTTTAAGCAGTTATCTATTTAATTAATACAGTATACAAATTATTGACTGAAAATCAATAATCGTCCTTGTGAAAAATATTTTTATTTTCTTCTTGTAATCTTATCATAATCACTAGCTACATATAAAAGCTTAGTACCTACCTATAAAGCATTAACTACGAATACGTAGTATATTATTATTAGTGATTATTAGTCTGTGACTACGAGAAGTTTAATTTTAATAATGACCGAAGAAAATATTTTACACATAATTAACATAATAAGAGACTTAGGTTAAGAAAAAGATACTATCTACCTGACTACCTACCTACACGAGTAAGAAATTTTCAATACCTACCTACTTAGATCCTTTGATAATTAATATTCTATCGAATTTAATTTGCGTAATTATAATTGAGATAAAATGAAATGTAAATAGTTATCCCTTATTGAAATTTTTTACAAAATTTTAATCATTCAGTATTACAATGTCATAAAGATAAAATAATAGCATTGATAACAGATAAATAATTTGATAACATCAAAAGTAGGTCTAATTAAAATATTATTTTCTCACGACTTTAAATTTAAATCAAATCAAAACATTTGTACAATTATTGTTTGCTAGAACGCGCTAATCTCAGGAACCACGCGTCCGATTTGATAAATTATTTCGGTGTTAGATAGCCCATTTATCGAGGAAAGCTTTAGGCTATAATATAATATCATCTCACTGACCAACAGGAGCGGAGCACTGCGGGTAAAACCGCGGAGCACAACTAACTTATGAAATTATTAATGCGCCAAAACTTAAATCCACAAATCCGGTGTTGCCAGATACTGATAAAGTTTCAAATGTTTACATCATACTTTCATAATATTTATGATTCCAATGATACCTGTTTTAAAACATTTTTGTTTTATCTATAAACTTCTTTATTTAATGGTACCTACCTACCGATAACCATAGAATCTAGATATGGTTCTGTGCCTATAACAGATAGTTAAATGGTAAAAAAAAGATTTGAAAAGAAAATACCTAACTATGTACAGTTTACTTGAAACGAATTATTTATTTTTATCGCTATTAATTTATAACGCAAATTAAAACAATTTTGAAACACGCCTAAACCTCTAATTTATAAACTGCTAAAACGCGTGTGAAACCGTGGAGCGCAGCTAGTTTTATATAAAAAACCTTCCTTTTGAATCGTTCTAGTTTTCACATCAAAATTCCGTAGTTTTAAAGATAAATACTTACCTACATAGGGAGAGAAAGACTTGGCGTTGGCATACCTATTATATTAAAATTTTGTTCAATTGTATACGTAATACGTATGAAATATTCTTCAAAAGAAAGCCGCTTTTAAAGATCGGCTACTAGAAAACAATTTTTGATCACACACGTGTATTCAAATCGTACGGATAATCACTACATAGTACATACCTAGTAATTTTCTCTGTCCCTATATCCCTATACGTAGTTATGCGCTTAAATGTTTAAAACTACGCAACGGATTTTGATGCGGCTTTTTTTAGTAGATAAAGTGATTCAAGAGGAAGGTTTTAGTACATATTTTATTAGGTTTTAGACAAAGCGGGCGAATAGATAATATAAGTAATGTCCTTAATTTCCAAATAAACGCTACTGAAATTTGAAAATCTTACAAAAGGGCATGAATCATATAATTTGAATAAAATATTTAATCATTATATCGATAGCACAGATAAAAAATTATTATCCTATCATAATATTAGGTACGAAGATTATGTTTAATATTTCCAACTTATCTCCTATTACCAAGGTATATTTGAACAGATAGATAAAACCAATAAACCGACACGTGCTGTTTTGACCAATAAATAGCTTTTATATTTAACTAGCTGTGCTCCGCGGTTTTACCCGCATTGCTCCGCTCTTATTGGTCTACTTTTACCTTACCTTATGGCCTTCCTCGATAAATGGGCTATTTATCACCGAAAGAATTTCTCAAATCGGATCAGTAGGCATTAGTTCGTGAGATTAGCGCGTTCAAACAAACAAACTCTTCAGCTTTATAATATTATTACATATAAGTACAGATATAGTTAGAAACGTAGAAATTTGGACTTTGCTTTGCAGTGTAGAGTAAGTGCGCCAATTATGGACCACCATAAGGTTTTTTTGTAATAAAACTCAGAATTATAAAGATTAATCAGCCCTATATATTTTAAAAGGTTCGGTAGTTATTTAGGAACAAAATCAAATATTAGAATTCTTAAGGAACATTAAAATCTTAGAAATAATCAACATTTTCTAAAATATGTCATTTTTGTTCATTAGAAAAAAGTGTACAAAATATGGACCATATGGTTTTAAATATGGACCATAGTGAATTTGGTACAAAATTATTGAAAAAAAGATGTCAAGATGGCTTGGTAGTTTTTCTTCCTCTGTTGCTGACAGTTTTTTCTTAAATGCGGTATAGGCTGAAACACTTTTTGCGAAAAATATGATTTAGATGATGTAGGGGGACTAACTATTGAATCATTCATAGTCAGTGTTGACACTCCTGGTTGTGCATTTGCTTCATGATGTCCATCAACGGGTCTGGGGTGATGGTTCAATTACAGATTAAGGTGTGGGAGATGCAACAGCCTTTGTCTCAGGTAAGCAGTTATCGGGTTCAGGTACAACAGCCCTTTGCTGAGGTATCGGGTTATCAACTGGTGTCGTTATATCGCGCGCTGGGTTATTAGAAGGCCCCTCTACTGCTGGAAGGTCTTCGTCAATAAAGCCATGATCTTCGAAGACGTAACGGGATATATCCCTGTGGCACGAAAACCGCATAATGCAAACGCGCGCTTGCTTGCTTTTAAACACGTGCTTTAATTTCATTAGCCATTGCCTCTTTATCCCATGTTTGTCTGTGTGTTTGTCTGTATTTGTAGATGTTATCCTTAAACAATCAAATTAAAATAAATTAAAATAAAACGATTTGACTTTTACTAATATGGACCACTAGTCCATATTTAAAACATGCCGGTGGTCCATATTATAATACACATACATTTTTACGGTAATATTGTTGCTAAGAAAAATATTTAAACTATTAAATATATCAACTTATTATGAATGATTGTAAAGCAACTCACCTTTCCCCTGGTATAATTCACTTTTCCAAACAGTAATAGTTTATGAAGTTATGAGCTTACGAAGTTAGGTAAAAAATTACATCGCGCGATGACAAAAACGAAAAATGGCTGCCGTTAATGCGTGCGCGCTCTCTGCCCAACGGCAAACGACTGGCGAGGCTCTGGTGGGGTGGAATTCAGTTTTCGGAGACCGATACCTACCTACGACTGATGGTTTTCGAGAAATGAAGGTAGTCCATATTACGGAACCAGTCTATAATTGGCGCACTTACTCTACGTTTTATGGATTTTTAGAAATTCATTTCTTGAATACAGTAAAATTGATAAATTGCAGAAGTGGGCATAGCGACTCATGATTAAGAAAATTAGCATTAATTGAAATATTTACATGAAACACATGTCATTTTACGTCACATTGATAAAGATAAGGTGTTATCAATGAAGTAAGTAGACCAGTTGAATACATATTTAGACACGCTAATTATACATAGGTTATAATTTGTTATTTATTCCATTTGTTTCAAACCTTTCCAAAGATTATCGTAATATCTTCTTAAAATACGTAAGTTCAACCTCAATAATAGTGTAATTATCTATACCAATATTATAAAGCTGAAGAGTTTGTTTGAACGCGCTAATCTCAGGAATTACTGGTCCGATTTGAAAAATTCTTTCGGTGTTAGATAGCCCGTATAAAGGGGAAGGCTATAGGCTATAAATCATCACGTTAAGACCAACAGGAGCGGAGTAATGCGGGTGAAACCGCGGAGCACAGCTAATAGTTAATATGTAGTTTAGAGAAAAGTAACAAACTTTTGATTATAAAAAATACTACTATAGAAAGACGATAAAAACAAAAGCTGCTCGACCTCAGAAACGAAACGAAAAACCTACCCAAATTTATTTTTATAGTATCTGTATATTTTTTAGTCTTTGTTAAAAAATTACTGATTTAGGTATCTATTATTATTTAGAGAGCGAATTCTCGTTCGTTTTTTATTTTCTTACATTTTTTTTTCCGTTTCAGTGTGTGGTAAGTAAGGAAAATTTTAATTGTTTATATTTTGTTTCAGAACAAAATGGCGGGTTTTCCTTTATAGTACAACGTATTTTAACAAAAAATTAAGAAAAAATGGACACAAAGATGGAAGACACAGCTACAGAGATGAGGAAAAGGAGTTCGGTATGACTGAATTATTATATTACTAGTGGTCCGCCCCGGCTTCGCCCGTGGTACATATTTAGTATCCTATGTCCTTCTCCTGGCTCTAAACTACCTCCCTGCTAATTTTCAGCTAAATCGGTTCAGCCGTTCTTGAGTTATAAGTGGAGTAACTAACACGACTTTCTTTTATATACATAACTAGCGGTCCGCCTCGGCTTCGCCCGTGGTACATGTTTACGTTTTCTCTACATAAGAACCATCCTCGTACTTCAAGGAATATAATAAAAAAAGAATTATCGAAATCGGTTCAGCCGTTCTCGAGTTATGCGCTTACCAACACATTTTGCGATTCATTTTTATATATAAGAATATTATATAGTTTTAATTATTAATACTTATAATTACTGAATTAATTTTGATAGGATTTAAGATAAGTAAGTTGGTTATAATTTTGTAAAGAAATTAATTGTAGAGTCGTCTACGTAATGGACAAACTGAAATATTATTCAAAATGAAAACTTTTCATACATGTTCCTAAGCTTTTACAAAAAAAAATATTAATAGCCATTTTTATATCGCTTCTACTGAGCCAAAAACTGATAACTAAAGGCCCCAGGGGCCTTAGACAAAGTATCAATTAAAAAACGATAACGAAGTTAGAAAAGGAAAAATGTATGGGATTGACATTAGATAGATCACGTGAATCGTGATCTAACGCGGCGTATGTCAATCCCATACATTTTTGTCTTTTCTAACTTCGTTATCGTTTTTTAATTGTTACTTTGTCTAAGGCCCCTGATTGGCCAAAAACTGGATAGTAAAAAGTAAAAACTACATAAAATAATCTACTCAAAGATGCGATAATAAAATACCTATATATACCTATTAAATAAATATTAAACGCAGACAAAGTCATACTAACAAACTAGTAGGTACATAACAAATTGTTTTCATATCTCACCTCTCTCATAATGTAACAAACGTGCTTACAAACAAAGCCATGACACGTACAAATGTCATTATTTATAAACCATTACATTGTTCTACTAGATTATGTACCTACAATGATCTAGTAATTCTATGATAAAAAATATACCGGCCGAATCGATAACCTCCTCCTTTTTTTGAAGTCGGTTAAAAATCATATAAGATTTATAAGTATGCAAAATAAAATAAAAATGGCGCCAAGAATAATCCGCCATTTGCAATTTTTGAAATATTCTTTTTTACATGGCATGGTTCGAATTTAATCGAGTAGGTATTAAAGTAATATTAGGTATTTACAAGATATACCTAATGTTATGATAACATTAGATTTTTGTTTATTTGTTTGTTACAATTTCACATAGGTACTTAGTAATTATAACTATAAATAGCTACACCTAACTATATAGATTTTATCATAATATCGTTCGAATATAGTTGCTAAATTGTGGTTGAATATATCTTACTAGCTGTTCTCCGGTTAAGGTAATCTCTTAATTACTAAGACCTAATAGTCCGGGATACATCGCCCATTTTTGCAAGTGATTACTATCAAGCTAATTTTTCGTGAGTAGCTTTATTTTGATGAGATGCCCAATAATTTCATGTACAAAACTCTCGATTGTGGTAGCTACCAGAGGAAACAAGGATAAAATATTTAGATTTGATGGTTCTCAAATATTAATTACTAACTGAATGTTTTTTTTTGTTCAATCTCAAGATAATTATCTAAATTATTCAAAAAAATATTTGTCCTACAAAATCTATGGTTTGATCAAAGAGTCCCCCTTTCCAATGTGTATCGATAACGAAGTCATCATAAATGATTACTAACCAGCTGATTTTTTTATTTTCACTTATTTAATACTTATATAATTCAACAGACATATTGTCCTACAATAAATATTTGAGAACCGTCAAATCAAAAATTTTTATCCTTGTTACCTCTGTAAGCTACCACAATCGAGAGTTTCGTACATGAAATTATTGGGCATCTCATCAAAATAAAGCTAAGTCACGAAAAATTAGCTTGATAGTAATCACTTGCAAAAATGGGCGATGTATCCCGGACTATAACTTCTTAATGACTACTAATCAGTATTAATGAAGTAATTAAATAGTTATTTAATTACTTAATTAGTTTCTTTCTTAAATAGCTTCATCTGTATGTTTGTCACCGGCTTCTTTAGAGTCGTTTTGAATTCAAACTTTGTAGGAATTGTAGGCCTGCACACTTCAATCACATCACATCAAGGTTCGGTGACTTATAAAATAACTAGCATTCCGCCTGCGGCTTCGCCCGCGTTTTCAAAAAAAAACCCGCATAGTTCCCGTTCCCGTGGGATTTCCGGGATAAAACCTAGCCTATGTCACTCAGAAATGATGTAGCTTTCCAACAGTGAAAGAATTTTTCAAATCTGCGAAGTAGTTTCGGAGCCTATTCAATTCATACAAACAAACAAACAAAAAATCAAACCTTTCCTCTTTATAATATTTGTATAGATGTATAGATGTATAGATTAAAATTTATGTGTATTAAACCGTGTTTTTTAGTTTTTTTTAAATACATTCATGTTAAAGGTGTATACTATGTTTGTAAGTACATATAGGTATCTTTGTCACTTTGTGTGTTTTTAAGTTTTTGTCAAAATAGAAGATTTTAAAAGGTGATTAAATAATTTAAATTTTTACCTTGTATCTCGCAATAGGGGGTTTTAATTTAATCTTTATATCATTAACATTTTATTATTCTGAAGCATTTCGATAAATTATCTGATAAAATACTATACACTGATAATTGAATATTATCATTAATTGAAGAATAAGATCTTTGTTTTCATTTTAAGTGATGCCAACGTCCATACCACGTTGAATACACCGGTTCTCGTCCGATCACCGAAGTTAAGCAACGTCGGGCGCGGTCAGTACTTGGATGGGTGACCGCCTGGGAACACCGCGTGATGTTGGCTTTTTGTTTCGATGTGAATTTTATTACAATTTTTATTGACTCGTTTCGATATTTATAACATGCATATAATATTATTTATAAGCTTCAAAGGCTTATTAGACCACCCAATTTTTAGGGACCCTAACCCTAACTAAGAGTGGTGTAATAAGACTTAGGGAGTTAGTGTCCCGATTTAGGGCGATCGGGTCTGCCCGATCTGCCTAGCTCCCTAAGCGCCCTGCAGATTGGGTGATGTAATAACGTTTAGGGCGGTTAGGGTGCTCAGTTGTCGCGCGACTAGTGCGTGGAGTGGCTGCTTTTGTATGTAAGGTGTCACCAAACTTCCCTACTACAGGTTTATATAACTTAAAAGGGAAGTTCCCAATGTTTGTGATCACACCGCCATGTTAACAAATAAATAAATTGTTTAAATCAATTGTTTATTTCATTGTTTTAAAACTCAACAAGTGTTCAAATTGTCCGTATTTATGCAAAATGGAACCACTCGACAAATTTCGTTTTTTACTTTTATTGAAGAATACTCATTCAAAAGTGGTCTAAATTCTTATACAAACAAGAACCACATGATTTTTACGTTGGAAACAAGGTATACTAAAAGCAGAAAGGAACCACCAGCAACAACGAATAATACCATATTAAGCAAAACCGAACCACAGCACCACGGGACTGCTTTGTTCAAACAAATAAACGATATTACTATCATGTCATTTTATACAAAACAGATCCACACCGACTTGGTACCATTATACATTACACATATTTCTATTAATAACAATTATTTTTAATACACAAAATGGAACCAGGTTTCTGTGGTATGGTTATGCGTAAAATAAATAAATAATTTAATTGTAATTTTTTATTGCAAAATAAAACCACAAGCATTCGGTTCTATTATGCATAAATAAATATTGTAAAACATTCTGAAACCCATCATCGCTATATGGAACCAAATGCCTTGACTTGTTACAATGCTTCTCATCTTTAAACAACTTATTTCATTACTTAAATAGCTCAAAGTGCAAAACTCCAATTTTTTAAGTAAAACGTCGAACATCTGTCAATATAGGTGACATTCAGCGAAGTAGTTCGAATACGTGACGGTGTTTTTTTCCTCCGCGAAGTAAGTTCTATTGTTTTTGTTAATTACCTTTAAAATTAAATGTGAAAATGTTAAGTAATAAATAAAGAAGCAAGCAATGGGTAAGAAAAGCATTGGAGACGAACACCGAAGATAATAATGAAGATACAACGGGTAAGTAGTTTTATTTAATGCATTTAAGTACTTATTGAATCTGAGATGCAGGTACGCTTTATCCACTTTTGATTCATTCCCGTTTGTGGTGTGATTTTAAGAAGATAGTTCATTAAGTAAGTACAAGAGGAATCCTCTGTGGATTTACGTATTTTAACGACAATGTCGTTGTTCACACTTCACGAAGGCGAGTCGAATTAAGAGTCATTTTGTTACGATTCATCTGTCATTGTGAGATGAAACTACTAAAGTCTAAACCCTGTTTTAAAAATAACTGTCGATGATCTAGGTACCTACCTACTATTTTGGTAAAATACGTTTAGATGTATTTCTCATGCCGCTGTAACAACAAATACTAAAAAACAAAATAAAAAAAATACGTGTGGCACTCGGGGACTGCAGCGGTAAAGCTATTGCATAGCATGCCTTCAAGCCACACCTCCGAGCCCGTCGGAGTGAGGTTTTTTCGTTACGGAATTTCTCGATTCGGTCCCCGCGCTCAAGGCCCGCGATAGAAGCTATGCAATAGCTTAATAAATATTTAAGAAGCTCCCATACAATAAGCCGTGATTTTTTTGCCGTTTTTATAGATAATGGTACGGAACTCTTCGTTGCGCGAGTCCGACTCGCACTTAGCCAATTTTTTGTACATGGCGCATGTACATACAACATACTTAGTCGTATAGTAGGGACACGGCTTTATAAGAACTAATAATATTTTGCTGTCGCCATATACCTACCTACGTATAAAAGCCACGCGGCTTTATTGTTTTGATTTAAAGCTTTTTTATTTTTATTACAGAAGATAACGAAGAACCTTATACGTCGCTGCTTCTGGAGAAGCTTTCTTCACCTTCTAGCGATATTCAGTCCATATTACATCTCATTCCACAAGATGCACAGTTTTTATAACGGTCTCATTAGTGATGATGCAATATAAGACCACATAGATGGACTAGACACGGTGGATTTCGAAATCCAATTTGATGATAACGTCGAATAAACGTCCTATATAAGTATTATTTTATATATTTTATTAATTAAAGCTTTAATTACGATATTATAAATACATAGTTTTATTTATATCATTAAATCCCTGGGATGTGGTTCCTTTTTGTATAAGAGAAAACCTATCAATTGATAAATGTTAAAAGGAACCACATGCACATTTTCTTAATTATCTAGAAAGTTTAAGAATATTCAGAGCAAATTTATATACACATACTTAAATAATGTATCAATGAATTTAAATAAAATAAATTTTAATTTTACTTCATCTGACAGAGCTGCAAATGTTTTTGTAAATCCTTTGATATCTCAGAAGTGCGTTTTTGCTGGGTGGTTCCTTTTTGCTTAAATACGGACAATTGTTCTGCACCTACTCTAATTAATTCATTAAAACTCCCAGTTCAAGCACGCTTAGTATTTGCATATTTGAAAGCTTTTCACGTAACCGCAAATACTCTTTCACCCAGATCTTTCTCTTCTTTTTTTAATATTTGTTATTGCGTCAACGGTTGCCACTGCTACAGCAACTTTTTGAAGTTTCGATACTGACGGCGGCATAATGTATAATGCAACAATACGTTTATCTCTCTAGACATTCGCGTATAAACTGAGTTAGGGCCCAATTCGCAGAGAAGTGTAATAAGCGCCACACTAACTAGGGAACACGCCCACCCTAGATACAGGGCCCTTCATATCGGGTAGTGTAATAAGCCTTTAATAAGGGTATCACTTGTAGGTATATTTGAATGTACCTCCTTAGATTTTGACCTACTTTAAAGTTTAAACGGCAAACTTATCAAGGATCGGTGACCAATAATTTAATTTATTATTTTTTTACGTTTATCTTTTACTACCTCACCGCCCGCGGCTTCGCCCACTTTGTCTAAAACCGAATAAATTATATACTAAAACCTTCCTCTTGAATCACTCTTATCTATAAAAAAACCGCATTAAAATCCGTTGCGCGTAGTTTTAAAGATTTAAGCACACAAAGGGACATAGGGACAGAGAAAGCGAATTTGTTTTATACTATGTAGTGATATATGGTATAGATTTTAACCACAGATCACAGAAACTAAAGGATTCTAATACATTTAAGCAATTACACTGGAAAGTGGAAAGTCTCAAAATCGGCTCAGTGGTTTTCGTGTGAAAGTATAACGTATACGTAGTAGGTATATTATTATTAGTCTGTGGTATAACAAATATAGGTAGGTAAGTTTGCAACAAACCCTCGGACAAAATCAAGTAGGTATTTCTATAGTTCATGTGTTATTCTGATACTTACCTACTTCATGTGTTATTACTTACTTCTGTAAAATTTCATCTAAATCCTTCTAGTTAGTAGGTTGGAGAAAAAATATTTAGGCTTTAGTTTCATGTTGTTGCCAAAACTTAAGTTAATATGAGTCACATTTTAATTGGGAGATAAAAATTCAGTGTTTTTGAATAATAATGAGAAATTATTATAAATTTTAATTTTTTAGATGAAATACCTTTATTTGTGTCTATAGGTATCTTGAACTCTGATTAAAAAAACAAATCCTTGAGACATTTGTTGAATGGAAAATTTTCAATGGAAAACTTTTAACGATTGTTTATTTAACCCTTGGCATGCCTGGTAGGGTCTGTCAGACCCACACCAACGCGCGAACCGTTGTAGTTCGTTTAAATTTGAATTTCGCGCCTCACCGTTTTTTTAGCTGGCCGTTACTAACCGCGGAATGCCCTCCGCCCGCTTCCTCAGCCCGAGGCGAGCTACGAGCGTATAAGGACGTGCTTAAAGTGCGTGCGGGTCCCACAGACCCCACCAGGCATACGGCGTGACTTTATTTTGTAAGTATTTATTTTCCTTTTTTCTTATAAATATTGGAATTTGGCATTAAATAATATTAGTTTGTACATTACATTATTCTATTTTATTGTTTTTTTTCAGTTTAATCATGAATAAACAACTAACATACGAGGATATAGCTAGTTTATTATTCTAAGAGTTGGATGAGGAAGACTTAGTTGCATTTGATTGAGGAGGAAGAAAATGATGCAGGCTCCACCTCTTCGGATACTGAAATGGAGGTGCCTCTGTCCATCCATTAGTACATTTCTGAGACATGTAGTTGTCACATTTATCTTGACCACTCGATTTTTCCATGCGCAAGGTGTTACCAAACCAAAGCTTTACAAAGTGTAAATGCAAGTGATGAAGACTAATTATTTTGTTATTTAGATTAAGTATATGATAGTGCCTTACACTGGATTAAAGTCTGATTATGATCTCATTACTTTTGATGCTAATTATATTATGTTAACAAAGTTATAGTCACGAAATGTTGCTTAAAAATGTGAGTTACAGTTTAATTTCAAATATTTTAATAAAGTTGATTAATTTCTAATGTGATTATTTTTACTATCTCTTTTTTGCCCTTTAAGCATGCGTCTTGAATCATTAAATCACCTTACATAATAAAATTTATAGAAAAAATACCATTTTAAGATCGGGGTCTGAGAGACCCACCAGGCATAGAGTGTAACTTATGCCCACCAGGCATGCCAAGGGTTAAAGACGACTTTATTTTCTAGTTTTTCTTGTTTTATTTTCTATCTAATAATACAAACTAGTATGTGCGAAGGGAACGTAGTGTTCCGGTAAGTTTTAATAATTAAAACAGGCTTAATTACGATCAACAAAAAAATTAAACTAGCGGTCAATGACCTTGGGATACAGCAGCTATTCTTGTTAAGATCCGTGTAAGTATTCTTGAGAGAAAATAATAAAACATTAAAACGTGATGATTTTTTGGTCTTGAAAATATCTTCATTATTTATCTAATCAAAAATATCTGGAGGCTGCTTCTTTGTTCTATAAATAACTGGGGGCCCGCTCCGGCTTCGCACGGGTAGGTACCTATAAAATATTATACAGGTAGCCGGGCGGCCTGCCGGTACCGCCGCAAACGTCCCGCAATTTTTAAATCTGTAATATCTTCGAAAATATTCACTTAAATCATACGGTGTAAAGCGCCATATAGATCTATATTAAATGAACAATATATTCAAGGTATTTAATTGGTTAAGGATTAATGCTGTATTGGTTAAAATCGCTTCGAAAATTAGCCATTATTTGTCGTAAAAAGTAAATGACAAAAAAAAGTTATTGTGGGTTATCCATAAGAGATATAGGTCTACTGGTTAGGGAGCCAGGTGCAAATTTGGTTAACTATTTCCTCTCAAGAGATAATTCGTCAGACGCATGAGAGTATAGTATTATAAAGCCTCGTGAACGTCAGCTGGCGCTCGGTTGGGGGGGTGAGCGGTTGTAGCCTCCCACGCACATAGGAAAAAAAATACATTCATTCATTCATTTCCTCTCAGCTAAAAATTTGTCAAATTGTAGCTAACCCAATATCTCAACGAAAAAAAATAGTCAGCTGGTTACAACATGGTGTATTATACGTCAGCTGGTGTCTCGAACATGAAAGTTAAATTTAAAGAAAAATTTATTTTCCGTTATTTCCTCTCAAACAAAAATTTACCTGATGATAGCTTATATGTAACTGCTGGCTGTATCTTGGTGGAAAAACCGTCAGCTGATACGGGAGGCTACAACCGCTCTTCCCCCCAACCGAGCTCCAGCTGACGTTCACGAGGCTTCATAATACTATACTTTGATGCATTTTACTAATTACCGCTTGAGAGGAACTTGGTCATAAAATCTGCTGCTGGCTCCCGGACCATACCAGAATCTGATGGCATATTTATATTTAAGAAATAAAAGATTTTTATGTGGCAACTTATTTGACAGCTATCAAATTGGATGTCAAATTATTTGTCTTTTTTGCAGTTGATGAATAATTTTTAGGATTTTGTCTAAAAAATCTTCGAAAATGTCGAAAAAGCCGCTGCGATCACAAGCAAGAGGTGTTGTTTATAATGTGTATAGAAAAACATTCGATGAAGAAGGGTCAAACAAATCACAATTTTCAATTTTGAAGATTTTATTGGTAAATTGGACTTACCCGTTTTGATACTATAAATAAAAAAATATTATATGTAGGTAACTATAATATTGTTTGTTGATTAGAATATAATTTTATGAAAACTTATTACAGGAGTTTCCAATACGGCTATTCGTCAAGTCCAAGCTGTCCAAGTCAATTTTATAATGTGTGTCTGTTAATACTTACGAAAATAAATATAATTTTATTTTATTTTATAAAAAATTATAAGCAGTTTTGATCTACATTATCATTATATCGATATTTTCACATGGCATACTGGTAATGAATATATACAAATATAGGTATGTGTAAATAATAATATGTATTTATACCTGTATAAAAGTAATATGTATAATTGTATATTATTCATGTAAGTATGTACCTACATAATATTGAGTGGATATCTCATTATTAAGTACAGTATTGTCCACTTATGTAATGTGAGTAATGATATTGAGGACAAAATAAAAAATAAGCTGTATCAAGATCGTTCAGTCCATTTTCCCTAGGGTTGCACACTCAAAATTTTGATTTCCCTAATTGCCATCAGATTCTGGTTTACCTATAGACATATACTATCGCGGACTTTTCTGTAGACCTTTTCAATGTGTATAATACTTAGTACATTATTTTGATAAAACTCGTAGGGTTCAGCCTGCGTTTGCAATGTAAGCGGAAAAAATGTAATTATTTACGACATCACATTAGAAACCTCAAAAATAACAGTACTTCTCCACTTTTTAATGGATGTTATTATACCTCTTGAATCACTCTATCTATTAAAAAAAACCGCATCCAAATCCGTTGCGTAGTTTCAAAGATTTAAGCGTACAAAGGGACATAGGGACAGAGAAAGCGACTTTGTTTTATACTATGTAGTGATGATGAAGTATCTTATTTTATTTATAAGTGCTTAGTTGAATACCTGTAGGAAACACAACTGATAAATATAGGTAACTAAATTTTTTATAATGCTACCAAATTAAAAACTTGATTTGTGACTCGCGAATTTTCTCCGAAATTTAACTTTCTCATAACTTAACCTATAGTTAAATTGCCTACTTATTCTCCATAAATGGGTAGAAAGTATGTGTTAAAAATGGACAGTTATAATGACTCATACAATTTCTATTGATATCCTTATAAAATAAACTAGCTGGATCCCGCGGCTTCACTCACGTGGAGAAAGACCCTATGTGCTTTTCTAGACTATGATTTAGCTCCGTACAAAATTTAATACCTACATTTGCTCAGCAGTTTTTGCGTGAGAGATTAACAGACATTCTTACAATACCTACTAGCTGTGTCGCGTGGCCAGTGGCCACCCGAGGATGACCCCGCGTGCAAAATTCAGTATTTGTTATTCTGATGTATCACAATATAATATTATATTCCTGAAAAGTTTCATCTAAATCCGTCCAGTAGTTTTTACGTGAAAGAGTAACAAACATCCATCTTTCTTTCTTTCTTTCTTTCATCTACCCATACTATAGTACGTTATAGTATATTATTATTAGTCTGTGCCCATACCATCAAACTCTCGCGTTTAAAATATTTTATATTAGTAGTTAAACATCAGCTGTGTTTGAAAACATACTTAAATTGTGTATTCTTATCACCATTCAAAAATCCTATTATTTGACAGAATCCTATCATGTATGTATGTTTATTTATACAAAGAAATGTCAATACTATACACAATTGTATTGTTTAAACAAATGGTTTATAAAACAATTGTAATTGCCAAAGTAACAACAGTAAGCCAATTAAAATCGATAAATTTTATAGCCGTTGTAAACTATCGTTCAATTTCATGGAAATTATTGATTCCAATTTATAAGTTAACTCGTGTGGTACATGGGTAAAAATTGGTATAAACTATAAGGTGATCTAGACTATAATCTATCTCAGTACAAAATTTCAGCTATACTAATTATTTTAATATTATAAAGCTGAAGAGTTAGTTGTTTGTTTGAACGCGCTAATCTCAGGAACTACCAGCCCCCCTAGACAAGTGCCTTTCTATTAGCGTAACGTTCAATAGAATAGATTATGAATGTATGAGATTGACGTAATCAATCGTCGTCGTCGTCGTAATCAAACGTCAATCTCATACATTCATAATCTATTCTATTGAACTTTACGCTAATAGAAAGCTTCTTGTCTAGGGGGGCAGGAACTATCTACTTATTGAAAAAATCTTTCGCTGTTAGATAGCCCGGTTATCGTGAAAGGCTATCGGATTCAAATCGGACCAGTAATTCCGGAGATTAGCGCGTTCAAACAAACTCTTCAGCTTTATAATATTAGTATATATAGTAAAGATTATGTATCTGAGCAATATAGGCACAGAAATATAGGTATCTATTGGATCTGTTGTTTTTCTGAGTAAGAGTAAATATTATTTTTTTCATTACAGAAAACTGAAAATGTAGCAGTGGAATTGACAGATGTACAGAAGAAAAACGGGGAAATAAATGGACAGGTAAATCATTATTATGTTAATTGTTATAACTTATCAGGTTTGCCGGTTCGTCGAAATTCGATTGTTTCACTCTAAGACATAGGTTACACGCTCAGTCTGGTTCAGTCCATCAGTCTGCTCAGAATGACGGGAGAATTATCGTCTAACCGGTTGACTGACAACCTGATGGTTCAGAATACCCGTGTTTTTCATCCATCATTCTGGCATCAGTCTAAGCCGGATCAAACTGATGGACTGAACTGACGCCAGACTGAGCGTGTAACCTATGAATAACAGTGCATTTACATCAAACGAGCGAATGTTCATTCTAAACCCACTTTGTCAAATTTATTTAGTTTTGACAGGCGTAGAGCATTCTTTCGTTGTTCTTAGTGCGTTTGAAAAGATTATATGCAATGTTCTAATACTGAACAACACTGAATAAGTTTTCGTTTACACTAAAAGATCATGAAAGGATGCTCTAGCTCTAGCTCTATGTTCATTAATTGATGTAAACACACCACACACTATTTATTATAATCTTCAATAATTCTATAAGTAGGTACCAAATTGGTATACTATAGTCCTTTCCACTTAAGATGATTTCTGTGACACATCGATTTTTGACACGTATAGAGATGTCGGTTACTGAAATCGTATCAATTGTTTCCGATAATCGATAATATTCTATATGGAAATGAAATCGATTTGAATAAAGTACCAAAATTAGTTTTTTCGGCATTTCGCCAACAATTAACTAAGGAAACTTAGCAAACAATAGCAACAAAAAGTCAACAATAACAATTAGTAACAATAACAGAATACCACGTAAAGTATCAATATAAAAAATGCAACTTGTATATAAGGCTGACGATCTCGTACAGACGATTGACTCGATTGACAAACGATCACAAGATGGGCGCCGATTATATGATTTTCCAACTCTATGATTTTTCAACGATCCATTTCATGTACACGAATTGCGTAGGTATTATATTTTTGTGTAATTTTATTTTATTTTTCATTATATTAAACTAAACAATACTGTTTTTTATTTATAAGCTTACGATGTTTCATTTTTATATTTTTGGTAATAATGCCGCCATAAAATAAAAATATTATGCACTAAAATTATTTTGACTTTTTAAACATAAAATACGTAATTCGGAACACGATGAAGTGTCACAGGAATCATCCTAGGTGAAAAGGACTATAGTAAGTAGTAAGTCAGTTGTAGATTTAATGTATTAGATGCTTGTTTATTAGTTATTAATTATTATTTAATTGTCTCATTATTTAATTGGAAGGCAGACGTAACGTTCGTTATGGTCCCTCTTCACAATGGGCAGCGTTGGGCGATTAGAGGCAATCACGATAGTGTACCTAGAGCCTAAATGTCTAATCGACCATCATTGTAGATGATTTTATAATCGCCGTAATGGCAGCAAACATCGACAATCATTTGTTGGGCCAACGCTGCCCATTGTGAAAAGTGCCCATGAGAGGCGCTAGAGTGAGTCGAACTTCGACAATCGATCCCAGTAATAACAAACTCGCGTCGAATTTATTCTCATTTTAAATAAATTCCGTTACAGAGTGAACGAACGAACGAATGAAAATAAAAAAAAATCATTCATTCATTCACAAATCTTGTTCCTTTACAGATAGTCCACGAGTTTCTGGAGTACAATCCAAGTGGATGGTTTGAAGTGACCCTGGACAGAATGGGCAGCTCCACGGATGACTTTATCAAGAAAAATAGCTCTGCTGTTCGGACTATCTCGTTATTTATTTTAAATGGACTTGTTTTGGGATTCTTCTTTGGCTGTTTATATTATTGGTTGAATATAAGTAAGTAGATTGAGTTTTTGTAAGATGTAGTTTTTTGTAAAATGTTAATTTAATGTATTTTTCTAGTAGTAAATAATTATGTTGTTACCAGGACAAACAAAATTATTTTGATTCATACTTAAAATACTTGGTATAAATCGTTTTTGATAAAAAGCGTAAAGAATTTCACTCGAATAATACACCTCGATTAATACTTAAAGAAATCATTAACGATTGTACTGATAATAGTCTCTGTTATATTTTTAAATCTTATCTTCATTACTGAAATAAAAGCGTGTATTCACATGTGTAATTTCTTATTTAAGTTATAATATAATTCGTTCACTCACTCACTCACTTACTAACTAACTAACTCACTAATTACAGGCAAAGAGCCGTTAGAACTGTGCTACGGTTTCGGCAGTCTCATAGCGTTCCTGAGCATCATATATTTCTTCATAATATACTTCATGGTGGTGAAGCGGTTCTTTGGGGAATGGTTTGAGAGAACGGTTTGGGACCCCACTGAGCGAGTGCTGACGGAATTTTGGAAGCATGTGTGAGTGGAAATATTAAATTAAAATATTTAGTATGTAAAAAAAAGATATTTAATAAAAAAAAATTGCTACCAAATTTTAAAAAGTACTTCTGAAGTTGATTTTGAAGTGAAACTTGTTTAGGCAAGTTTTTTTTTTTTTTTTTTTTTTTTTTTTTTTTTTTTTAAATATATATACTGCTTCATGGCAATCTGTTGATCACAACAATAAGCCACTAATTTGTGTGATATTTATATCTGTTAGGGTTTTTTTTTTGCTTAGAAGGACACATCTCAAATGGATGTATCATTCCATCCTTACAAATCTGCCCTGTAGTGTTGGCACACTATGTCTTTTTAGCCTTCTGTATTGAAGGCCTTGATCTCCGCTTAATTTGAAGGCTAGCTCATTTTTATGATTTGAAAGTCTTTTCTGGTAGGCGTCACTAAATTTAGTTATCTCCTGTTTGACAGTAGGTAGCTTTAAGTCTAAGTATATGATCCTATTACTGATGTATGATGGGATGTTAAATATAGTCCTTAAAGTTTTTGTTTGGAAGCGCTCCAGTATCTCTATATTACTATTACTAGCTGTACCCCATAGTTGGATGCCATAGGTCCATATGGGTTTCAAGATGGCTTTATATACTGCTAATTTGCTTTCTGTCCTCATTTGTGAATGGCGTCCAATTAACCAGTAAAGACTACGAAGTTTCAAGTCCAGTTGCTTCCGTTTTGTCCAAATATGTTTTCGCCATGTTAGCCTTCTATCCAAGTGCATGCCTAAGTATTTAGCATTATCCTCTTGAGGAATGTAATGCTTTCTGCAAGTTTTTTTGTTGCCATATTTACATGGAAACTGTTTCCTACGTATGGATTATAAAATTTTAAGGTCTACAAGCAAACATTTTTTTTACATACAGTCAAAGTCAAGTAAGTCAGTTTAGATTTTTTTTTGAAGTGATAACTTCTTTAGCGGCGTTGAACACTTTTTCTGTAATGGGTATAAAATCTTAAGCTCGCGCCAGGTCACGTGACCTGATCGAAAAAGCGTAAGACAGATACCATTCCAAAATATCAAACATGCTCAACGTTAATAATCAAGTTTTCACTTGTCTTTTTTTATTAATTCAACTTATTTATATTTCCAGGTGGTTCCGTTTGGTCGTTTTCGTGGTTGTCATCGGAGCGATTGCCGTGTTCCTTTACTTCGACACTAGAGATTCCCCGGAAAGACTTATATCCCTATTGGGTCTTGCTTTCTTGCTTCTTATGGGTAAGTATCCTTACTAATCTTAAGTATGCTTGTTCATATGTATTTGTTCATATCTTTCACGTCGCAACGGATTTATTTTATGATATGAATTACATACCTATATTATGTCTGAAGATAGGATGCTTGCGATGAAACATCTCATAACCATGGAAATTTCTTTTAACTCCGCCTGTGAAAATCTAGTATGTTCTACACGAGTGTCAATAATCAATTATTGTCTACACTTTTAGAAATTGTAGTTAGTTAAGTGTTATTGTCTCAATGTAATGTTACTTTTCTTTCGGCAAACGTGTTTTCATTCATTCATTCATTTATTCATTCATAAATAAACCTATTTCCAGGCTTCCTGTTCTCAGCCCATCCAGGACGAATTAACTACCGCAGTGTGATTGTCGGCCTGTTAATACAGTTTATATTTGGAGTGCTGTTCATTAGATGGGATACAGGCAGAGCCGCGTTACAATGTTTCTCTGATAAGGTAATATATGATGATAATAAGTTTAAAACGCGTCTGTCATTTTAACGCATAGTGTCATTGTTTGTTCATTCATTTATTCATTCATTGGTAAAGTTCTATCACACCCCGGACACTCCATACAAAATTATCGTTTTGACACTGTAGAGACTGCAAATGTGAGTGTTAACGCTTTATGGTTTGCACATTTGTGACTAGCGTAAAAAAAAATTCGCGTTTTTCTGATGAAATACATCCGTAAACAGCACAATATCTAACCATTTTCTACGAAAAACATCAAAAATCCAAAATAATAAAATTACTTTAAGTCAATTTGATTAATGTTGTCAATCTTCGTTGCGTATCGTCCCTGTAGAAAAATGCGGACCATTTTTAGTCTGATCGTGCGGGGTGAGGTAAGTGTTTAATTTTGGCGGGAGGCGGAGAGTGTCCGTTCTGTAGCGTTTAGCTACTATTATGTATTCTGTGGTTCTATAATATTCATAAATTTAGATTTTTCGTTCAATCATTCATTCACTCTTGAGGAATGTTTGATTGATTATTATTAAAGGTGCATATGATTTTTTTATAGTTTGTTCTTAATACACGATAAACAGTATTACTACAGGAATTTAGGAAAAGCATGATCAATTCACTATTGAAAGTCCCATCAAAATCTGTCCACTGTTTTGGATATCAATCAAGCTCAAAAAAGACAAGTAGTTGTTTATATTTTTTATCATGTAAGCAAGAAGCTTATATCTAATACACTTGAGATTTCAGTATGAACATTAACTTGTAACAAGAAAATATGACGTTGAATGACGCCTGTATGTTTTTTATCCCTTTCACACCCACTTGCCAAGATAGGTGTGAAAGGGATAAAAAACATACGGGCGTCATTCAAGGCCATATTTTCTTGTTACAAGTTAATGTTCATACTGAAATCTCCAGTGTATTAGATATAAGCTTCTTGCATGTAAGTAATACAGAAACAGTTTTATTGTAATTAGAATTATAATTTTTCCAGGTGGCAACATTCTTATCGTACGGTGTAGATGGCGCTGCCTTCGTGTTTGGAGACTTACTTGTTAGAACTGAACAAGTCTTCGCTTTTAGTGTAAGTGAAACTTTAATTACTAAATTAATTTATTGGTTTAGACGGGAATGTAATTTTTTTTTAAATGTTTATGAATAATGCTTGAGAAATGATTTAATTATGAAACCATATATTATATGTCGCAGTCATCGTTGAATTAGCTATTTGATTGAATGACTAGCGCGTTCATTGAATGGCTAAAGGACAGCTCTTCCAATTTTTTAATGTAACATTCAAAGGCCGGTGCCAATTCAATCAGATGACGGTGAATCACATAATTTTGCATATATTTTAAAAAGGAGCCTATGCCATTTTCTAGCCTAACTATCCTCAGACGCAAGAATAGACGAATAAGAAGAAGACGCAAACAAACAGACAAACATTCACTCACTCGTAAATAGTAGTGCGGATTTACAGATCCTACTAATATTATAAATGCGAAAGTTTGTAAGTATGGATGTACCTATGGATGTTTGTTACTCTTTCACGCAAATACTACTGAACCGATTACAATGAAATTTAGAACACATATAGAAGGTAGCTTGGATTAACACATAACACACACATTGGATTAACATATAGGTTTTATCCCGGAAATCCCACGGGAACGGGAACTATGCGGGTTTTCCTTTGAAAACGCGGGCGAAGCCGCGGGCGGAAATCTAGTTGACTAATATAACGAAATCCTTTTTCAGACGCTACCAGTAATATTCTTCTTCAGCATGCTCGTAGAAGTGCTATTCTTCTGGGGCGCTCTACAATGGTTCTGTTTGAAACTCGGCCATTTGTTACGAGCGGCTACTAATACCACTGTTTGTGAAAGTGTGATTGCTGTGGGGAATATATTCTTGGGGATGGTGAGTTTATCATTAAAATCAAAATTAATTGATCATCATAAGTATCAATATGTTTAATTTCATTTTCAACAACATTTTCCTCTAAAACGTCTTTTGCACGCCTCATAAGCGAAGCGTTGAGGTGGGTACTACTGTCACTTCGCGCAAAACATCTGATTTTTCAAACTTAAAATGTCTTTATGTATCATACATTGCACTTGTAAGATAATACATACACACACATATTAAGAAAAAACACTATTTTTAACATTCATGATATTTTTGATGTCATTTTTGTTATTTAAACTAGTTAAAAAACAGTTTAAAAAAGTTCTGTCTTGGACTCCGTGTGTCTGTATGTGCGGAGGATTTTCTTGTTAACACGATAGCGACCGAAATACTTTACTAATCGAGTCTTTTTTTTCTCTTACGCTTGAGTATGCTCAGGAATAGAACCCTTTCATTTTTCAGGGTCTGATTCGATGTGGTTTAATTGTTATTAAATAAACAAAAATAATAATTAATAAATAATTATTAAAAAAAAATTATGAGGCGTGCACTTTTGGATTTTCCAAACTATTTCATATATTCGTTGGTTTGATTTAACATTTTGCTTAGTTTATTTCTTTCTAATATTTTTCTATCGCCAGTATAATCATTATATTATCGTCAATATCATTATCATTATCAATGTTAACATTTTCATAATAATTATCATCAATACTATCTACATATTTAACAGGATCTCTAAAATTATTATCATGACCATCATCGCAACTACCGTTATCAATATTATTATAAACTTTTATTTAAACACAAAATGCGATCTTTATTTAAACATGAAAAATATCTTCAAATTTCACACAAAATCTTAAAGTTAGCAAAACTTGTACAAGCTTTATTGAAATTTTTTAAATAATGTAAAATTAATATTTAAAAATAAATTTAACAATACTGACAAAGTCGTCGTTTGGGTCGTCTCTAGTGTTTCGATCGTCGTGTTTGTGTTGAATCAATGCATTTAAAAAAAATAAACTATTTTTATTTTTTAATGATGACCTTATGGTGTCACATCTTACAGTGTACCTATTTATTTTCATTGATTCCTTAATAAAATCAAAGAATTTTAGTAACATGTTTCTTACTCAATAATTTAAAATAATTATTGACTAAAACTTTTCAGTCAGAATCGATTTTGCTGATAAAACCTTATCTTCCTTTGCTGACTCCATCGGAACTACACGTTGTACTGTCGTCTGGTTTTGCGACTGTTTCTGGTTAGTAAGTATTATATTTTGTATTATTTCTTAATAATTTTAAAGTAACATCAGAAAAAGCTAGAAATGTTTTATAAATTTCAAAATTATTTTGGCCAACAGATGAACACATATTTATATAAGATTTTACATGGTTTAGTTAAACCATGTAAAATCTTAATGTTTGTTTGATCAAAGCTTGAAAATGTTTTAGGTACATTTTGCGATTTTCCCAAAGCCTTTGACTGTGTAGAACATTTCACTGTATTGCGTTAACTCAATTATTATGGAATTAAAGGTTTACTTAAAAACTTTACACTTTAGTACCTTTGAATATGATACAGACCGTTGTTGTTAATGAATAAAGTTTTTGCGGCGCAATGATTAACATTGGTGGTCCACAGGGATCATGTTTAGGTCCCCTTATATTCCTGGTATATATTGATAACTAGCAGTCCGTCTACGTATATAGCCTATGGCAATCAAGGTTTACAAATTTATTCAATATAGAAATAATTTTTGAAATGGTTTCTGAGATTAATGTGTGACCAAACTTTTCAGCTTGATAATATAAGTGTAGATTTTCATTCAATTTATATTCGCAATTAGTATAAACATAGGTACCATTTCGTAGGTAGAATACAGGCCGTCCACATAGTCCTTCTTGATGTCTGCGCCCGCTGCTACCCAAAATTACTATTTAGAAATACTTACTATGTTATATATTAACTCTCCCTCCCCAGTTCATCACTTTTAGCCATATTTACCTCGCATTACTACTAAAAGGGAGTTAATACTTAAATCATAATTTTTCAGGCACAATACTAGCCGCATATATAGGTTTCGGTGCATCTCCCGCGCATCTTGTGACAGCAAGTGTAATGTCGGCACCTGCTGCTGTGTGCTATTCCAAACTATTGATGCCTGAAACTAGAAGATCGTTGACACGCGTCGATAATATACAGGAGGTTGAGAAGTATGTTTTTCGTTGTTATTTTGTTAAAAAAATATGGTTTCTCGATATAAATATTTATGGCAATTTAATTTGTAAGAATTTGTTATAGGTGGAATCGTAATTAATGAGTTATCTTTAATTTCACTAAATTCTAGAAGAAATTTAAAAATTGAACTTGCAAGAGTTAAAAATTTGCTACCATTTTGAACATTGATCGTAATTACTGTTTTAGTATTTCTTCGTTGCCCTTTGTCCATTTTTATTATCTACTAGCGGTCCGCCCCGGCTTCGCCCGTGGTACATATTTATGTTTTCTCTACATAAGAACCATCCTGGTACTTCAAGCAATATAATAAAAAAAGAATTATCGAAATCGGTCCACCCGTTCTCGAGTTATGCTCTTACCAACACATTTTGCGATTCATTTTTATATTATAAGAAGATTAATGACTTATTTCTTTCTTTATTATCATAATAGGTGTAATCTTTAATTTCTATTGTTTATCATTCTTGAAGTGAAACTTCTTTTGGCGCGTTGAGAGAGTGGAGAGAACTTTCAAGGTCGCGTTATGGCAATACCGTTACATCACCGTTTAGGTATTTTAGTATCTTTGAATCTTGCCAGAGAAGTTTCACTTCTAACACACTCTTTTTTTATATCAAGAATCTTGCTAACAAAGTTTCACTTCTGACACATGTGCTTAGCACTTTTTTTGTGTAGTAAAATTAATATTTGTATTATTTTCAGACAGGACCAATCAGCACTTTCCGCGGCTACACGCGGTGCGACAAACGGAATATCCCTAATTCTGAATATTATAGCGAATCTAGTGGCTTTTGTAGCTGCGATCGCGTTTCTGAACGGAGTTATTGGTTATTGTGGTGCTTTGCTCGGTTTACCAGATTTGAATCTGGAGTGGTTGTTGGGGAAAGTCTTTATACCATTGTGTTGGATGATGGGTGAGATTTGGATACTTTCAAACATAAATTTATAAAGAATAGAAAAAATTCGATCACTTTGCGGGACTCGAACCCGCATCCTTTCGCGCCAACCGGGGCGGATGCCTGACCAACTCAGCCACTCGTGACCCGCCAGAGTAATCGAATTTATTCTATTCTTTCAGTTTTATGTGTTTAATGGACACACCGCGCGACATCTATTGAGATGATTAACAATATAATACTTTTAAACAATAATTATGTTGAGAAAAACTGATCATGGTCGGGAATTGTGTGATAGATTTTTCTTTCGATTGAACATGTAGTTTTACCTTAGTTTTTCATAGCCGCCAAGACTGGTAGTCGCTTATAGATGGCATCACTTATTTTTATATTTATTTTTTTATATTTGAATAAAAATTAAAAGTTAAGAATTAATAAATATTTTTTTCATCATCTTAAATTATTACGGTGATAAATTCCACATACCTATTTAAAGATAACAATAAAATCATATCTTAACTCAAGTTTTTAGATATTAATTAATGGAATATGCCAAGATTTTGTTTATGTGTATAGTTGTTGGATTTAGTACTAATATTAAAATTTAATTATAGGAGTGCCCTGGGAGGAATGTGAATATGTCGGATCTTTGATTGGTCTGAAAACAGTCGTCAATGAATTTGTTGCATACCAGAGAATGGGAGAAATGAAGAAAGATGGATTGCTATCTGTAAGTATTTGTTCCATCATTATAAGCTCATCAGTTTCACCGGTCTTATCAGTTTTATCTTAGGTTTATAAGTTAAGGAAAAATTTTGAAGGTTAAATCTAATGGGGTCATTTTTGTAGTCATAAAATTGAATTAAGTTATTATTACCTATGTAAACAGTTAAATTATTTATATGTTTAACCATACTATTACATCTCAGTTAATTATAATTGATACGTTTACTAATTGTACACAGTTGTGCGTTGTTATCTTACGTTAGTCATTTTTATATATTAAAAAACTTTCAGCAAATACAAACTTAATCGCATTACTAATAATATATTAATAAAATAAAGGCCTATTTTTCATTTTTTATTTTATTTTTTAAAGTAACATTGTGGTTTTTTCTGGTAACAGAAGGGTTTTCCATACAAATTTGACCTGTCCCAAGTAGCACTTCGTTACAGAAAATATAAAATAACTACAATTTCCAATATACCAACCCACATCAATTAAAATATTACTATAAACAGAATATTGTAAATATTTCTAAGAGTAGATTTTAAAACCGATCAGTGCTAAAATTTATTTTATAAAAATTTTTTTAACTTTGTCCCACGTAGTGTTTAGAATCGTGTGCTCTACTATGTTACTAAATAAATAATTACTCAAAATAGAGGTGGCGCTGTTTTCGACTTTCTATTAGCTTGAGCAAGGTTTCTGCAGCCATTGTGGTCGTTCGTTAGGTCGGGGGGAGGGGTAAATTGAATTTCAGTCGATCGCATGGCGTTGAACGTGCCGCGTGTTTTTATTCCGCATCAACATTGTTACCTCCCTATTAACGTAAGTAAAACCGTTTTTTTCTATTATTTTACGTTCAATTTGTTGTTTAAGGGGTAATTATGCTCAATTTGAAATAAAAAAATAACTAAATGCATTATTCTATGATTTATGTCTTTTAGAATGTAAAATTTACAACTCTGTTATCATCATTCTGTTACTTAGCTCATGGTAACAGAGTTGAGTAAGCATGTATTCTTTAACTTTTGTTTGAAATTTTATATTTGTAATATGTTTTTTCTTAATAATCGGTTTCCTAAAGTAATTTTGAGTTGTTATATGTAAATAAATCATATATAATTAAATGTAACCTTGAAGATATTGTTACAGGATATTCTGCCGTTATTAACGCCTTTAAAATGCTTCTCACGCTAGCTGAGCAGCAAGCAAGTTAAGAGGAACATATCGCAGTTATTTACAGATTATATAAAATTGAAGTAACAATTACAAACAGTTAACAAGAGATACGAGACGTATTAAAAACAATGCAACAGAGAAAAACGAAAAAAGTCTAAAAATACGGACGGCAATCCAGTAAATCCAGTAAAAACTATTAAAAAACGCCATGAAAAAGTTAAAAATCGGAAGGAAAAGTATGCTATTGATAAAATATTTGACAAGAAGGCCGTTAAATTCTCTAGGCAGGAAATACAAATTATAAAAGAGTGTCTTGCTGTGGATCAAAGTTTCATATGAAAAAAATCAGCCCACATGTAAGAAAAATGTTTTAAAAACCAAAATCAATCTTTTCGAACGTGAAAACATATCAAGAGTATGCAATTTATTCACTTATAGTACAAAAAGAACAACTAAGTTACTATGTTACAACTCTGTTATTTTCGTGTCCCGAAGATTAAAGAACATATTTACGAAATTTAGGAAAAGCTATTCAATATAATATTACAATAGGTTAATTTGCCAGTTAATGAAGCGGTTATATGTTGTAATTAGCTGTTAATTTATAGATATTTCATGGATTTGTGTAGAATTTAAGGTTTGTTATTATTCATAAAGTAACAGAGTTGACTAAAACTTTAAATGAATTACTGTAAAACTTAAAAAAAGCTTGTACTTCTAATGGTGATTATAAGATATAAGACTGTAATTAATATAAAAGCCAAAATATGTGCAACTGGCTTATTTAATTTTATGATAAAAGGTAAAGTATAATGATAACAGAGTTGTATTTTTTCACCACCCTGACGCACTAAATCTGAAATAAATCTTAAATTATTAGCTAAACATCGCGGCCAACTTAAATAAACCCTACTTCAGTTGTTTTAACAGGCACAGGCATAAAGAAAAGTTCAATTTTAAAATATTTTCTTTTTCACATTTTTGAAATCTGCAGTTACGTTTACCTGCGCAAAATTTGACAATGACCCATTTATTTTTCAAGACTTCAGTATATAATTTTCTTACGGATACCAAAACAATCACAATTTTCAGCACTTCAAATTATACTTACACCTATAGTGAGTGAAGTAGTGCAAACTGAATTGTGTATGATATAATCGTGTAAATTGTAGTGTGTTCGTGTAATTATGAAAATTGAATTGTGTGTACATTTAAATAATTAGATTAATTAACTCTCTATTTTCATATGTGCACAGTGCATACCCAAATTTGCACACCCAATCGATGGGTAGAATGTATAAGCCACATAATGTAATTAAAACATCTATCATTTGTAACTACAATCTTGCAAATAAATATAATTTGTATTTATAAATAAATGATATTCCAGGCGCGATCTGAACTAATAGCGACATATGCTCTATGTGGCTTCACAAACCCGTCTTCAGCCGGCATCATGCTTGGAGCAATAGCGGCTATAGCACCGCAACAAAGAGAAACGCTATCCTCTGTGAGTATACTAGCTGTGCCCTGCGGTGTTGCTCTTAGCGTGATGATATATAGCCTTCCTCGATGGGCTATCTAACGGTGAAAGAATTTTTCAAATAGCACCAGTAGTTCCTGAGATTAGCGCGTTCAAACGAACTCTTCATAATCTTCTTCTTTATAATATTAGTATATATTCTACTGCCTTTGGCCGGTTGACTTGGTTGGTAGTGCCCCTGCCTTCCAAGCCACTGGTCGCGGGTTTGATTCCCATCCGGGGCAAATATTTGTGTGATGATGTGATTTATGTTTGCTCTGTGTCTCTGTGTTAATTATCTATATATGTATATATGTATTTAAAAATTATATATGTTTATCAGCCATTTAGTTTCCATAACACAAGCGAAATCTTAGTATGGGCTCACCCAGGAAACTCCATACAAAATTATCGTTTTGACACTCACACTAGCATTAGACATTTGTACAGAATCAGAATCAGAAATAGAATCATTTTGTGTCATAAAAATAAAGATAATACGTACATAAGTACATACAAATAACAAATATTTATTTAATTTTCAGTTGGCGGTTAGAGCGTTTTTCGCAGGCTGTGGTATTTGTTTCATGACTGCTTCAATCGCGGGTAAGTTTTTGTGTACCGATTTTGGTAGGAATTTGATAAATGATTTGATCAAGTACTTTTTCGACCTTTTTTGGACATAGCATTAATTATAATTATTATTTTATTATTTATTAATTATTATTTTTCTTACTAATGATAACCTTCGTGTTTCTATAATATTATGTATATAGGTAGGTATGTGTAAAATGTTCCGTATTTATTTATTAAATTTCCGAATCGATTTTAATGAAATTGAACATAGAAATAGATTACACTTTCGAGATAGTCATTTTTTGCGAACTCAAAACTCTTAAAAAAATGTAACTATGAAGAATTTATTTTACAAGACTATTTTTTTTTGTTTCAGCGCTACTTATGCCGGAAGGTTCATTTGGTTGACGACTACGTATAAACTAAGCCTAGTTAACATAATTAATATGTAGGTACTTAAAAATTAAATAATAAGAAATATAGGTGTAACTTGTTCTTTTTTATTTGTGAAATACTTAAAAATTAAAAAAAAAAAATATGCAGAAGTAGTTAATCAAAATAATACTTTTGTTTCTCTTCTATATAATTTTTCTAATAAAAAGAACAAGTTATACGAATTTATAACAAAGAGCTTACCATTGTACTTAAATTGTAATTTAATTTAAGTTATGTAGAATTTTACTTAATTTTTTTTTACTATTTCACCCAATTTATGAATTTGGATGATTTAATTTATGACAATATATTACTGGTACAAATTCATAATAATTTACAAAAAATGCTCGAAATTTTGACAAAAAATGTGTCCTTTTTTTCAAATTTTCTTATGACAGACGCACAAGCGTGAAACGTCAATTTGACATTTGTAGTTTTTTTTCTAAATATTCCTACCATTTCATTTAACAATAGCGAGTCGGTTCTGGTCGTGAGGGTTGCAGTTCAAACCTAACCTAACCTACTAGGTCGAATTTGAGACTTAAGTAAAACTCGCTATTGTTTTACTTGCCCATTACAGAAAGATTTAAGTGTTAAAATCTATTCAGTACAGTGCGACACAAAAGAGATGAAAATAAATGAGGGCGCCACCGTCGCTCATATAGCAACACTGATACTGCGACGCAAGCGATCTTGATACTATAGAATAAAAATCCAAAAATCTATATATATATAATCTAAAATAAATACCGCGATTTAAACCGTTATAATTGTTTCATTGTAGCAATAGTGTAAATTTAAGACAAAAATACATTAGTATTTTAATTGACCTACCTAGGTCAAATTTTACTTAAATGTATTTGGAATTAGTTATTTTATAAAAATCGGTCAAGTGCTTAGACTGCAGAGGCGCACATAGAATCAAACATACAAACAAACAAGCATACATGCAGCTCAAACACATTACCCTCTTTCTGGGTCCGTCGGGTAGAAAAAAACAAGGCGATTTGAAAACCACATATTTTTATTTTTTTTTGTAGATAAATTTTGTACATTAATATAATTCATCAAAATCTAAATATTCTACTCCTTCAAAGGACTGATCATCACTCTGTTTCGAAGTACTGGCAAGAGGGTACGGGGCATCTTCAGTATCTGTAAATATGATACAGTAAATATAATTTTTTTTCTTATGGTTTGATTGATTAATAGATAGATAGTTGTATGAAAACAGTTATCACTATACTATGTAGTAAAATCTAAACTAGGTACTTTATTTGAGGCTGGTTGGATTGGATATAACTTCTTGACTCAAATTGTGCTGGTCGCACTATAAAAACTAGTTTTTGTTTACATACAAATAACCTCAAATTAAATTGCGAAAACGTAATAATCGCCATACATACATACATTAAACACTCGTCACTAATGGAATATTCTATTTTACGTAGTACTAAGCAAAAATAAATGGAATCTCACCGGTATATTCTGCTGTACGTTTGTAAACGTTTTCCAAATCAGTCAATAAATTTCCAGCTTGAAATTCGGACAAACACCGAATAAAAACTTTATACACCACATCACGGACACCGCTACGTTTAACCTTTTTCATGATGTCTCCTTTTTTATTTAAATTTCTTGTTCTAAATAACAATTTTATCTCAATAATTCTCCACTTCACGAAAAAAACAACAAATTTTTATTCAACTTGACAGCTACATTGCCAATTCAGGGTTGCCAGGTAATGAAAAACGAATTAGTTCCAAAATAATAAATTTCATCTCTTTTATGTCGTACTATACGTTGGTTAAAACCTATATTGACTGAATGTCTGCTCTTTAAATCAGTCAACTAGGTTATTGACAAAGGGCGTCGGTTAATATCCTTATTGACTGATTTTATATGATGCAATCATATAAAATCAGTCAGATAATAAATAATAACCGTCAATAAGGATATTGACTGGTTCAGGGTTTTGACTGTAGCATAAACATTTGTATGTAAAATCATTTAATATGAATTAAAAATACTAACTACAAAGATTTAACGTTATACCATTAGAATAAGATTATCATTTATAATAAGAGTTGTTTATAGGTATAATTATTAAGTACTAAAATTGCATTTATTAAAGAAAAACTTAATTTTAAACATGTTGAATCACGCAGCACGCTCAAGTTATTCCCTTGTTATAAGAAAAAACTATCTATATAAGTTACCATACATTGTGATTTATTTAATTTATATAAATTACCCATATTTTGTGATTAATTTTAATAAAAAAATTATTGCTATCAATTGTTGTTTTTATTATTCATAATGTCCTACCCAGATATCCTACCTTAATTTCCATCCTTTTTCATTTGTCATATCCAAAACTAGCCCTTAATAATGGGGAAATATTTCTGACTGTCTCTACCGTTTTCAATCATTTAACTGATTTGATTACATTTAATACCTACAAAGATAAGCAAAAGCCGATGAAAAATTAGAGCAAAACCACAAAACTAATTTATTCACAAAGAAATAATAAAAGAGGTTCTGTAATTCTTAAAAAAAAGCTCTACTGACATCACACAATAAACAACCTAGACCAACAAAGAAGAAAACGACATTTCATTTTTCGAAATTAACAAGCAAAAATGTCACACTATGCCCTCTTATAAAATAAATATTAGAACAAAAAACCCCGGCGATCCGTATCAGTTATGATACCGTATCCAAATTGCCAAATATATGTGTCCGTATTTATTTATATTGCAACTAAAACATTGTGCTTCATAGTGGAAAAACATCGTGTGATGCGTAATCCCACTCTAACGAGCATCCCAGAAAAACGGGAGTCAGACGATGACGTCATAAAATGGGTGCCAAAGAAAAAACACGAAGTGCTGAAAGCCAAATACAAGTGCTTGAAGAAACTGTTCCAAATATACGACGCGAGCGTTATAGGTATCCTGGCTAAACTGTACATTATAGGGCGTGGAGTTGAGAGTCGTAATTTTTTTTGTGGTTAGCTATTGTCCTATGGAACCTAAATCTGAAATTTCACAGCGCGAAAACTTTTTGTTTTTGAGTCACGAATTTTTGAAAATCGGAAAATTTTACTCCATTTTATCTTTGAAACGCGAACTTACTGTTATGACAGTGTCAAATTGACCTACAGCGATTGTCAAACGCGTTTCATTTCAGGTAAAACATTTCTATCTAACAAAAAAAATATTATAATTTAAATTTTATTTATGAAATTTGTATATTTTTTAACAACAACATTAAAAATAATTATTATTAAGTATAGTTTTTGTAAAATAGATTAAATAAAATAAAATTATTAATATTCGCAATTTATAATTTAACAAAAATATTAATCGAAGTGTCTAGTCGTCCGCTAAACGGATGAATAAAATAAATTAGTCGTCCGATTACCGGATTGATGGAGTAATGTGTGAGTGTCATTTTAACACCTATTTATTATTGTTTTATCGTAAAGATAACGCTAATATAAGCATGTTTTATAGGAACAACTTTTCTCTAAAATAAAAAATGGCGGAGATATTCACCCTCAATTCGTTAGGTTAGGTTTAGGTTAGGTTAGCCTTTAGGTTAGGTTAGGTTAGGTTAGGTTTCTTAAAAATAAACTACACAGAAATAGGAGCCCCGCGAAGCGGGGCTCCGTCAACGCGCAAAAAAAAATCAAGTTAGGTTAGGTTAGCCGTTAGGTTAGGTTAGGTTAGGTTTCTTAAAAAAAAAAACTACACAGAAATAGGAGCCCCGCGAAGCGGGGCTCCGTCGACGCGCAAAAAAAAATCTAGTTTAGGTTAGGTTAGCTGTTAGGTTAGGTTAGGTTAGGTTTCTTTAAAAAAAAAACTACACAGAAATAGGAGCCCCGCGAAGCGGGGCTCCGTCGACGCGCAAAAAAAAATCAAATACCTACGTGTGCCCTCCTCCCCCCACAAAAAACCTATAATACGTGCGGCAGTTCTCTAAAGAAATCCCGATAACCTAACTATATAGATAAATAGATGTTATCGGACGATTAAATTATTTTATTCATCCGGTAATCGGACGACTAATTTATTTTATTCATCCGTTATTTGTACACATTTGTATTATAACACCTATTTATTATTGTTTTATCGGAAAGATTACGCTAATAAAAGCATGTTTTGTTGGGGCAACTTTTCTCTAAACTTGATAATTACCAAGATACAGGAATATTATGTATTCAATATTAAGCTGCGAAAGTCCGAGTCTAGCTAAAAAACGTTACGCTAAAATAAGCATTTCATTATCATAAGACTTGCCACAGAACCGAAGCTGTCAACCCCGAATTCCACGTGGTCTTGTCTGCCCTACCCCTAGAGTGTATGTAAAAAGCCGGAGGCGCGGAGGGAGAGCAGCCCTCGCCCGCCGTGACAAAGCTCGGGAGCCGTGCGGAGCGGAGCGGCTGAGGCTGGTCGCCGAAGGCGACCAATAAGCTGAAGCTGCGAAGTGGAGTACGGGCGACCGTGCTTTGTCACGCAAGGGCGGAAGGGCTGCACTTCCCGTAGCGCCGGAGCTAAGGCAGTGTCTGAGACAATATAAAAAAGACATGAGGAGATAGGGAAAGGGTTAGGTTAGGTTTTATCATCAATCTTTGAGGGCGAATATCTCGGCCATTTTTTATTTTGGAGAAAAAGTTTTTTTTATAAAACATGCTTATTTTAGCGTTTTGAATAAAAATTATGTATTTTATGATACCTAGGTATACAATTTTCACTTTAGATCAAAAATTTTCTAATTTACTTTGCGCCCCCTTTGCTTTAGGCGGACCAAAACTTAATTTGTAAATATCTCGAAAACTATTAATTTTCGCGCCCCCCCCTTTACAGGGGAAGTTCCTAGTACCCACCCCCCCTCTCTCCACCCCCCACTACCCCCAAATTCCACGCCCTATAATGTACAGTTTTACCGGTATCCTACCTGAGACCTATGTAGAACCTATACCTGAACCTAAAAGACGAAGGAAAAGATCGCGTAGAACCAAAACGGACGCTGGCGCGGGAACTACTGAAGTTTCCAACGGTGACGTCACTATTAAATCTGAAGATACATCCATTCCAACAACTGTTATAAGGGAACTACAGAGTCAAATATCTGAATCACATATAAGCAGGTCTATAAGCAAAGACGAATCTACACAAGATTCAAATGAAAACGTATCCGTACAAAGCGAGAGAGAATCTAGGGACTCGAGGGAGTCTAGACATTCAGAATTCCAAGCTCCCTATAGAAGCAAGCGGCACAAACCAACACGCTTTCAATGCTTCCTGCAACGGATATTCGGTTTGAAACCAGAGAGAAATTACCATTATAAGATCCAAAATCCTAGAACATATGCAGCGAGTGACGATGATATTGTTAATCGCTATGAAAAGAGACGTCGTCGAGGCTTGCGGTTAAGACGAGGGAGGAGACCAAAGAAAACACATTCTGAGATAGCTTTAAGGGAATCGAAGAGTCCAGTTATATTAAATTATGTTCAGAGTGTGCAGAGGAATTGTCTGATGGACACTACGCCACGACAGTGCCCTATTGTTGGATGTAGAATGATGTTTTATGGTAAGCTATGGTATAGATAATATTACAATACTATTATGGCGATCTTTTCTGTTAATTATTAGTCATTCACGAAGTCTTATGTTATTTTGTTGCGGACTCTCCATAGAAGAAAACGCATAGCGGTAGGTAGTAGGTAGTTAAGTATTTCATATTCGTCAACAATATATAAATTATAAATATTTCGATAAATATATGTATAATATTGCATGGTTCTTTCTTTGATGAATTTAAAAACTTACCTACAAGTTTGTCAACAAATACTAAAATTACCTAGCTTTCAGCCCGCGACTTCGCCCGCCCGTTTTTAAAGAAAATCCCCAATAGTTTCCTTTCCTGTGGGATTTCCGATAATTTTTTTGTGTTAAATGTTAATCGAAGTTGTGCCGAATTTCAAATATTTGCTCCTAGAATTTTTCTATTTTGACGATGTGAAACTAATACTATTTAATACATTATTTGATACAGGAATAATAAACTACAACGACCACCTAAACCTGTGCCACTTCCCTGAACGCCGGCACATCTGCCACTACTGCCATGAAGGCTTCGTGCTCGAACATGACAAGTTTCTGCATGAAAACGAACACTTGGGCATCTCGAAGCTGAACGCTAATGTTGTTTCTGTAGCTTCTAATGAACGGTATTTTACTCTTACATGGATGATTATTTTGATTCATGAATTTGTGCATATCCAATATGAGTAGAATTATGAATTTAACATTTTGTAATAGTCAACTTAGTTGTTGTAGATTTATTTTTGATGGCTTTTTGTTTTCTTCTTCCTTTAATGGAGACTAAAAATAGGTTCACACTAGCTGTGCACACTATTTGTGTGTGTGCGTATATTAAAATGCATTTATCTTAATAAATTATAGCATAATTGCTTCCGTGGGCTACTTGAGACCTACATAACAAAAAAAAATCATAAAAATCCGTTCAGTATTTTTGTTTGAAATGGTGATTAAACAGACATTCTTCTTAAGTTTTATAGTTTACAGACTTCGAACACCAAACTGCTCATGTACTTAAATATTATTTCAGGCCATCAACAAAAATAGCAAGCATCACCCAAACAGACCCAGAATTAAAAATCGACGTTCCAGAAGACAAGCTAAAGAAAATCGTTTCATTTTTCGACAAAATAACAGACCCTGAGCAAATTATCAACGGAATTAATAAAAAGCAATATGAGTCTAGTTTACACACTACTACTGATTCTGACGTGAAATCTGATAAACAGTCGTGTGTGTCGCAACGGAAGACGTCTGACGCGTCTGATGTGACGTCACAGTGCGTGTGTGACCCCGTCAGATGTCAAATGTGTGGAGAACAATTTAAGTACCGGTGAGTTACATACATACATAATAATTATAAACTTTTGTTTTAGCAATTCCTCAACAACTCTATATCTAATAGAGTTGTTGAGGAATTGCTGTCAGACTTCTGAACGTGTTGGCAGCACTGCGTGTTATTAGTTATAGAACTAATAGGAATGGTAAAGAAATTATGGACGTACCTAATTTGATGAATTTTCGGTTAGGTATTTTATATATTTTATTCAGTAATATTTGCAAAAGTTTCAGTCAGACAACAATAATTATCGAATCGCTGTAAGAGAATTTCCATTTTAATTTGTTTTTATTTATAAGTTACCTTAAAAACACCTAATTTGTTACCTAATCCGAGATTGAATTGGGATAAAAAATCGGTTAAGTAGTTAGTCTCCAAAATTTTCAATAACAAAATAATGTTCAACAGCTCTTTGTATTAAAAGTCTTATATTTCTTTACAGGCGTCAACTAAGCCTCCACATAGACGTAGATCATCGAAACAACGAGAAATTCACAAAATACCACAGCTGTGCCGGTATTATCAACAAAGTAGCCAAAAAAACATCTCTCTATCATTCCGAAACAGAGTCCTCTCAAAGCGATTCCTCTGGAAAGTCGTTGAGTGACGAACCATCTACTAACATAGTTTATTATACATCTATCGAGTCGATAAATAAGAAACCGTCGGTTGTCAATTCGTTGGTCCAAAAAGTGCGTAGTGGTTTTTGCTATAAGTGGGAGCCTGGTACTAAAATTATTCGTGTGTAGTGTTGTGTGAATAAAATTGTAAATGTTTTTTGTTGTTTTATTTTGAACTACCTTTGCGCGACGTCGCCTGCTTTGTCTGAAACCTCATAAGTTACATGTATTAAAACTTTGTTTTCTATTATGTAGTGATGCCTTCCGAAATAAATGGTTTATTCAACTGAACTACACAGATGTATTTTTTAAGTTGTAGAATGGTACAATTGTTTGCGCTTTAATTACTGGGTTCGATTCCCAAAAAATATGTATTTAAGGCAGCCAGATTTAAGAAATACATAGGTAAATATTATAATATTAGCCTTTGATAATTAGTTTTATAGCATTGAAATGCTTTATAAATCAAGATAAAATGAATTTTAAAAAATATGTTGAAAAAATCGATCACGAAGGATTCGAACCCACGTTTAACTGCCTATACAGTAAAACATCAGTATAAAAGAGCTATTCTTTACTCGAACTATCAATATATACTAAGGTAATATAATAAAATAAAACAACAAAATATCACAAACCACACATTTATTGTAGTTTAATTTCAACACAACTCCTTGGGCTGTGAGATCGCAAAAACAATTTCATTGGAAGCCATTGCATACGGGGATCCATCATTTTGGAAACTGCATCTTTTTTTATTTCTATTATTATTTATTATTCAAAGAATGATTATTGCAAACAATAATTAGCCAAGTTTTTATTTTACAATAAACTACATTAGTCGTCCGTGAATAGCTAGATTTAAAACCTTGCCATTCACGTAACGTTCGTTTGCCAGTTCATGAAAAATATAGGTATCATCATTTCATCTAATCTCAGGAACTACTGGTCCGATTTGTAAAATTCTTTCGGTGTTAGATAGCCCATTTATCGAGGAAGGTTATAGGCTATATATCATCACGCTAAGACCAACAGGAGCGGAGCAATTCGGGTAAAACCGCGGGCACAGCTAGTATGAAACACAATCCCAAAATAATGGACCCCCGTACAATAATTTAAACTTAACTAAGTCATTAACATATAAATCTAAAATAATCAAAATTCAAATATAATCCTAATATCTCAAAACTTTGTATAGAATAAAGTAAATACAACTTATATAAAGGTTATTATTATCACGTAAAACAATATAGACTCAATAAACAGGGTTTTTTTACACTCTAGTACAAAAAGATCTAAAAACTAACGTCAAATTAATCTTAGTAATAAAAAATACCCTATAATGGTCTTACCACAAAACAATTTAAACACAGTCTAACTTTAAACCAGGGATCTGTCACTTTAATAGTTGTCTATGTGAAATACGACAAAACCAGATTAAAGAGAACCCGCGCTTACAGTTAAACCCTGTCTAAAATTCTTTGTGGTAAGACAGTAAAACTCTATTTATACAGGCGATAAAAAAAAACGTCCCTCCAACACACGCATGTTTGTCCGCATCAAACACAAAACCGCCAAAACGACTGAAGCGATCTCACTAACTCTGTACACGTTTTACAAACCATCGTTTCATACATAGCACCAATTCCGTGATATTAACATTTCTCTTGGCCCGTCGTGTTTTTAAAAAATATAATAAGTATATAAAATTTAAAAAAATACAGTAATGTTGTCTTCTTTTTAATAAAAAAAAAAATTAATAATATTTTTTGAAAATAATTCAAGTTTAAAAATATACTTATAATTATATTTATTGACATAAAATAGTACAATGTGTAAATGAAAATAATTTGGGTTTGACCTACTGATTGAAAGCCGAGCTGGGGCAGTATTATGACCTCTTATTTCCAGACAGTTTACGCCGTGAACTGAACTGACTGGCAAATTCATATTATGATCGCAATAACCAGCCATGGTTAATTATTGTATTATAATTATTGTTCACTGTGAGACGTAGAGGAAACAATTGTTAATGTTATTATGGTTTATGTCATTAATTTATGTATACCCCTTTTATTGTTTCTGTAAGATCTCCAAATAAATAAATATGAATATGCCAGTCAGTTCAATTCACGGCGTAAACTGACTGGGAATAAGTAGTCATGATAGTGCCCCAGTTCTTAACATTCATAGTTCGGAAAGGTAGGTAAAACATATACAAATATAGACCCTCTAACAAGATTATTTCTCAATTTGTGTTAAAAGATAAAATTTATAAATGACCGGTTCATATGTATTTATAATTGATTTTATCCAGAAAATACAATTAAATCATACAATACATCTTTAAAAAAGTTAAAAGACGTTTAATTTTTAATGAAAAATACTTTTTAAAAACATCACGTGCTCTAACCGTTTCCATGGCAACGCTATAATAATATACTTTAAACATTTCCAAAATAACATCTCTTGTCAACTCTTATGTTCTCTATTGTAAAAGCTGGGCCGAGATCTTAGCTAAGAGTGCGTTTCCACCAATCATGTGCGAGGAATTAGTTCAGGATCCATCGCCCATTTTTGCAAGTGATTACTATCAAGCTAATTTTCCGTGAGTAGCTTTATTTGTAGAACCATCAAATCAAAAAATTTTATCCTTGTTACCTACCTCTGGTAGCTACCACAATCGAGAGTTTCGTACATGAAATTATTGGTCGTCTCATCAAAATAAAGCTACTCACGGAAAATTTGCTTGATAGTAATCACGTGCAAAAATGGGCCATGGATCCTGAACTAAATGTGTAAAATAACCAATAGTATCGCTTCAAACTAAATGAAGCGATATGATTGGTTATTTACAAACATATTCCTCGCTACATTTTTACATTATTGGTGAAAAAGCACCCTAATTCTCTTATCTTTATGTATTTTTTTATATCTCAATATTTTTATATTTCTAGGATTATGATACAAGTTTTCAACTAAACCAAAAATAGATAGAAAAACTTCCCTTTTTCCTCTTTTTTTAATGTGACATATAAATATTTTCTTATTACAATGTTTTTCGCGATATTTTTAATGTTTTTCTTCACTATAATATCTCGACCCGGCCATACTTGAATCGCAAAGTTGTTAACATTTATCAAACAATAAAAAAACAGACGTGTTATCATACGTCTGTCTCTCTCTATCGTTGTTCTGTCTCGCTCACACCTCTCTATTCGACACTTATCTACAACTTCCTTCACTCAAACTCAAGCGCCACTCAATACTTGAGTAACACTTAAAATTTCTACACACTTAGCGTAAATGTAACTTTAAAATTATTACAAAAAATGCATAACTATATTATAGGCATGACTAAATGATATAAGTGCGAAGATGATTTTTTTTAATAATTAATATACATAATATGCAACGAAATAATTGAAACATTCCATTATTTTATATTATAATAATTGTTTTTGAAGTGAAACTTCTTTATCGGCGTTGGAAAAAAATTTAGTGTAACATTTTTTCGTTACGCGTGACATTTTTCCGTTACGCGCCATCTTTTTCTTATCCCTACCACGCGTGATTAGACGTATTTCTGTAAAGTTGCATGTAGTAAAATATTTTTTGAAAAATAAGGTCATAAAGAAGTTTCACTTCTTACGTGTGTACACTAGTACACGCACACATTTTTTTTTCTTAACCAACTGGGTCCTGCCCTTAGTCAAAATATTACAAAACTATGAAACTTATGTGCAATATTTAAAAAAAAATGTGCTCAAAATTCATTCCTGATACAGTTTTTAACAAAATTCTATAATTTTATGATTTCCTATAGTACTGTCTCTTTCAAAAATAAATAATGCTCATTCTAACCCCACTATGTCAAATTATTTCAGTGTAAACAGGCGTAGAGCATTATTTCGTTGTTCTTAGTGCGTTCGAAAAGATTCTATGCAATGTTCTAATACTGAACAACACTGAATACGAGTTTTCGTTTACACTAAAAGATTACGAATGCTCTTGCTCTATGTTCGTTTGATATCTTATTATTTCTATGTGAAAAATATTATTATTATAAAATCAATTCAATGTAGCAAATATGTTTCCCTTTTTTAATAACTTTTCCGAACGAAGAAAGAGACGGAATTATAAGACAATCGTTCACAAATGATAAAAATAATAATTATATATCATAATATATTAAAAAAACCTGTCAAATGAAAACCCTAACCTACAAATGACTTTTGCAAAGCAATGTTTAAATATTATGTACACATTTTAATGTTAACTTCAATAATAAATGAAAAAACAACGATTAAATGCATAAAATGGCAAATAATTAAAACGCAAAACGATATAACGATTAGTGACGTATTTCAAAGCTGATGTGCGATTGGTTGATTGTTTAAACCGACGTCGCAAAAGAGAGTAATGTGTTTAGTTTACACCAAGAAGCTTATATTTAATACACTGGAGATTTCAGTATGAACATTAACTTGTAACAAGAAAATATGACGTTGAATGACGCCTGTATGTTTTTTTATCCCTTTCACACCTAACTTGGCAAGTTGGTGTGAAAGGGATAAAAAACATACAGGCGTGAGGCGTCATTCAACGTCATATTTTCTTGTTACAAGTTAATGGTCATAGTGCAATCTCCAGTGTATTAGATATAAGCTTCTTGGTTTACACGATTCATAAATATATCAATTTCGTGAATATGAAAAATTTTAAAAATTATTTCTGAACTTAAAGCGTAAAAGAGACAAAACACTCGTCTATTCTGAAAAAAAAGTACCCTCAATTTTTTTTACATTTTCGTTCAGAAACCAGCAACCAACCGCACATCTATACACGCATGTAAACTTAATGATAAATCATGATTATAATAATATTGATAAAAAACGATTCTATATAATGATAATTATTTACGACCTGCGGACGAGTCGATTCTTCGTCGATTTTGTACTTTTTTACTGAGAAATTGTTAATTTTGTATTAAAAATGTTTTTTTTTTAATTCTTACCAGTTTTCCACTTGCTAGTTGCTGATAATGTTTCTGATAGCCTATTCGTAATTTTATCTGACAGATAAGCTAAACAGATACATAATATAAGAAAACTGTGATTCTATATCCTAAATAAAAAGTGTTGTGCGAAAATGTACTGTAATTTCTACAACATACAAATCATATTTGTCAAAAACTCTATTTCATCGTATCGACTCATCCGAATCGTTTAAACTAACACTGAAACGCTACTCAACTTTGAGTTAGACTCAACAACTATAGACCAAGCTATAGTTGACCAAGTGTGTCACTGTTTCTCTTCTAAATAGGTGCAAAGCTTCAACTTCATACCACAAAAAAAAACACTAAAAATTGAGTAAGGTTTGAGTTCACTTAACCTACCAATAATTATCGAATTTACATCAAAACTGCGTATCAAACAATCGTAAGACTCATTTCCGAGGTAATCAGAGTGTTGCGAGCTACATACAGACTACAGTACGTACAGTACATACAATACGTACAGCACGAACAGTGCATACAGTACGTACAGTGCGTACAGTACGTACAATTCGTACAGTACGTACAATTCGTACAGTACGTACAGAGCGTACAGAACGTACAGCGCGTATAGTGGATACAGTGCATACAGTACGTACAGTACGTACAGCACGTACAATTCGTACAGTACGCACCGTAGCCCAGCACGAACAGTACGTACCGTACGTACAGCACGAATAGTACGTCCAGCACGAATAGTACGTCCAGCACTAACAGTACGTACAATACATACATTACGTACAACACGAACAGTACGTATAGTATTTACAGCTGAAACATGGACATTGGACACGCACAAACCGACGGTATTATAAGTAAAAACGTGTAGATAGGTCACCGCCACAAGTAATAAATAGTACATGGGCAAAGTATCTAGGTACGGTTGTTACAAATTATTACTTATTGAAATGTTTTTGAAGAACAGACACATCACGTATTATTTCCCGAGTCATGAGTTTTTCCATAAACATATACCCACTTGCAACTGCACGCGTGTACTATTTACCTACTCATGATACAGACGCATGTACTATTTATATACTCATGATAAAGACGCATGTTCTATTTATATACTCATGATGTATGTATATACTACTACATACTCATGTACTATTTATATTCTCATGAGCTAATTTGCCCAGCTCAGGACATGAACAAGCAGGGCATCGTTTTTCCATAAACATATACGCACTTGTAGTACCTACTCATGATACAAACGCATGTACTATTTATCTACTCATGATACAGACGCATGTACTATTTATCTACTCATGATACAGACGCATGTACTATATACCCATTCATGATACAGCCACATGTACTAGTTACCCACTCATGACACAAACTCATGTACTGTACTACTCATGAGTTACAGACGTGTACCCAGTTCAGGACATGAACAAGCAGGGCAGCGTTTTTCCATAAACATATACGCACTTGTAGTACCTACTCATGTACTATACGCACTTCGCACTCATGATACAGACTCATGTACTATACACCTACTCATGAGTTACACACGTGTACCCAATTCAGGACATAGAAGAGCAGGGCAGCGGCGGTGATCCCATCTGTGTGAGCACGCGGTCGAGCCACTGCAGCGGACCGTTTAGATGCAGCTCGATCCAACACGGGGTTGAGGTCACTGTTTGTCGTCTGTTTGTGAGAAATGTGTCATAATTAATAATATTGTAAATGCGAAAGTTTGTGATGATGGATGTATGTGTATGTTTGTAACTCTTTCGTAAATACTACTGAACCGATAACAATAAAATTTAGCACACATATAGAGGGTGGGAAAGCTATTGTCGAGCCAATTTAATAGGCAACATTTGACGTCTATCAATTTTATCTTCGAAGAGAGGTAACCTGCTTAAAAACATCGATTAAAGTGAATTAATCGATACGGATTTGAAACATTTGTCAATCGAATTTATTGATTTATGATAATTTTTATTCACAAGTAATCAATGCATTCGATTCTAGATGTCAGATTTCGATTTTTAGAGTAACGTCTCTGGTATTTAAAAAGAAAAAAGGTTTATTGACACAAAATTGTAGTGACGTCAGTTCTTCAATTCAGAAATTGTTTATTATGTTTAAAATGGTTTATCAGTAAAATGAAATCTTAAAATTACTTGTATCGGTCATTGTTATTATAAATATTATGTAGTCGTAATTGAAAAAAGTCAAGCAAATGTGCAGTTCTAACAAAACGAAATATCATGTTATTCTATGTCGTCGTTACTAGGTTACGTTCTTGAATTTTGTTGAACTGTCAAATGTTGCCTATTAAAATGGCTCTACTATAGTGGAATAAATTCAAACTCAAATTCAATATGGCAATTTATATTCCAAAAACAAAGGGGAAACAAAACCATAATTACAAAAAAAAGTAAAATACATATTCAAAATTGTGGTGATAAAAAGGTCTTCACGTCAGCAAAAATTACAGAAAATGTTTCTATATTTTGAATTTTCTGTATGTACTATTTATCCACTCATGCATCATCTATGTACTATTTACCCACTCATGTATCATCTATGTACTATTTATCCACTCACGTACTATGTATGTACTATATACCCACTCATGTATCACGCATGTACTATATATCTCCTCACCTGTACTCCGCGCCCCATCCCTTCACGAAGCTCATGCGTATTGTGCACATGCGTGTCAACTGGAACACAGCCTCGAAGCCCTGAGACACCGACCATTTACCGACTCATTTGTGTACTACTTACCCACTCATGTGTACTATTTACCCACTCATGTGTACTATTTACCCGCTCATGTTTCGTGCATGTACTATATCCCCACTCATGTGTACTATTTACCCACTCATGTATCATGTGTGTACTATATACCCACTCATGTGTACTATATATCTCCTCACCTGTACTCCGCGCCCCATCCCTTCACGAAGCTCATGCGTATTGTGCACATGCGAGTCAATTGGAACACAGCCTCGAAGCCCTGAGACACGGACTGGCTTAGAAGTGCAGCGAACTCTTGATTATTGAATATTTTTAGGTTGCACCCTGCAAAAAAATACATCAAAATAGTAAAAAAAAAATACAAAAAAACATGCTTCCTTTTTGGGGTATTTTGTAGCTATCTGCTCGTGAAAAACTAGTTAACTCCTTAAGGACGTTTTCGTAGGACACACTATAATTATCACATACATAGTCATTTTTTGTATGTATTTTCTACCTTTTGTCAATTTTCACTTAGCTGCTAAATAAAAGTTTGTTTTTTCAGTTTCAGTGTACGACTGGTCGCATATGAATACACAGAAAAAATAATAAAAAAAAACCAACAAACCTGGCGGTATTTTACAAACGGTCGCCGGATGCCATCCGTAACGTTGATTGCAATTTGGACTCTGTACGAATATCGAGGAATCACTGAGGCATTCTGCGAACACTTCCCCTGTAATAGAGAATATTAATATTATCTTTAAACTACCCGAAAAAACTTAAAATAGGTTAATAATGATCGTGTACACAAAAGACTACTAAAATTGTTAATGCCTTACTAATAAAAAGTTAAACAATGGATAAATTTCTACCAATTTCTACCATAGCTGTGTCCTGCTCTTGCTCACATGAAACGTCAATCGTAAAAAGAAGACAGGTTATTGCAATAACTAATCCATTGTATAACGAATGGGTGTTTAAATTTTATTAGTAAGACCGTTAAAATACAAGGTTTTTGTAGCTAACCTAAAAAACGTCAAGAACAAAAATTTAAACTTTTCTTTTCTAAAACCATCATCCAAACAAAAATAATGAAATTTGATCCAGCTGGTTTTTTTATTAAGACACTCAATGAATTATTGAAGTGAAACTTCTTTATCGGGGTTGGAAAAAAAATTAGTGTAACATTTTTTCGTTACGCGTGACATTTTTCCGTTACGCGTCATCTTTTTCTTATCCCTACCACGCGTGATTCGAAGTATTTCTGTAAAGTCGAAATAGTAAATTATTTTTTGAAAAATAAGGTAATAAAGAAGTTTCACTTCTTACGTGTGTACACTAGTACACGCACACATTTTTTTTTTATATGATTCACTGCTTATTTTTGTACGTTTTTAAACACGAGATAAAAATCAGTTTATGAGATGGGATTTTAACCCGCGTATTCAGTCTTACGGATGAATAAGCCGTGGGTTCGAATCCCACCTCTTCAATTCACTACATAGTATAAAACAAAGTCACTTTCTCCGTCCCTATGTCCCTTTGTATGCTTAAATCTTTCAAACTACGCAACGGATTTTGATGCGGTTTTTTTTAATAGATAGAGTGATTCAAGAGGAAGGTTTTAGTATATAATTTATTAGAAGTCAAAGCGGGCGAAGCCGCGGGCGGTAAGCTAGTAATTATATATTTTTAACATGGTCAAAACTTTCCAAAACATTTTAATTACGCAACCAAAACATTATTTATTTCTAAATAACTATAAAAATAACAAAAAACATCGGTCCATACACTCACCACCTATATAGTAAAGGCGCACGCCTTTACCAATGTGTCTGCGTGTTTGTTCGACGACTTCGTTACGATTCACGTTAGATAGGAGACCAAGGCAGAAACTGTGAAAAAACAGTTATTTATTAATTTTAAACATTAGAAGGAAAGAAAAAATATTTAAAAGCACATTAATATTATACATTAGTATTAAATATTCATAATTTACTAAGATGCCATAACAAAAGATAACTGTATAGAATAACTATATATCATGTATATAATAACCCGTCCACAGTGATAGACGGCTGTGACTCGTGGAAAGTCTCCCCGACGCGTGTGTTCAGCTCATAGTAACTATCTGAGCACATATACAACATAACCAGACCAACCATCTTCATCAGACGTCTCTCTCAACAAACATCTCCTTCACCAGGCGTCTCCCTCCCCAGACGTCTCCCACACCAGACGTTATCCTCACCAGGCGTCTCCCTCACCAGACGTCTCCCACACCAGACGTTATCCTCACCAGGCGTCTCCCTCACCAGACGTCTCCCACACCAGACGTCTCCAACACCAGACGTTATTCTCACCAGGCGTCTCCCACACCAGACGTCTCTCAAACCATTCGTCACGTGTCACACGCACACACGTCACGTACACGTGTGTTCAGCTCATAGTAACTATCTGAGCACATATACAACATAAACAGACCAGCCATCTTCACCAGACGTTTCCCTCACCAGACGCCTCACTCACCAGGCGTCTCCCTCACCATTCGTCTCCCTCCCCAGGCGTCTCCCTCACCACCCGTCTCCCTCCCCACCCGTCTCCCTCACCCGTCTACTCACCGCTCGCTATTACTCGGATCAGTAAACCCGTCCACAGTGATTGACGGTTGAGACGCGTGGAAAGTCTCCCCTACACGTGTGTTCAGCTCGTAGTAACTGATGCTGCACCAGAACGCTGGCTCGTGGTACAGCACGGGAGCGGTTTCTGCGCCGAGGGAGCTCGGGCTCAGACGGGTTAGGTCTGCAGAACGAACATGTGGTTAAGTAGAAAAATAGAAATATGTACATCCAAAGATAAATATCATTTAATCGAAAAAAAAGGGGTTGAATATCATTTAATCGAAAAAAAGCGGGAAAAAGACGGGTTGCACTCCGGGAGTGCCGGCAGAAGTGAAAACTGGATTATTAACGTCGAGCATGTTTGATATTTTGGAATGGTATCCGTCTTACGCTTTTTCGATCAGGTCACGTGTCCTGACGCGTGTTTAAGATTTTATACCCATTACAGAAAAAGTGCTCAACGCCGCTAAAGAAGTTTTCACTTCAAAAATAGAAAGAATAAAATATTATTTATACGAATTTTTTATTTAAAAAGTGTATTACGGAGGTGATACAATATAAAGTTATTGTTTAACAGAATTGTTTATCTGATGAATGCTAAAGGTAAACAATAAAATACTGATTAAAAAAGACTTGATAAGCATTCTGTCTTGATTTCAAATGATCTTTTACTTTGAAAAAAAAACAAGTAATTATAGTTAACTGCATAATATAAAACTATTTTATATGAATTATTATACCCTAAAATTTAATTTTTTGCAAACTGTGTAACTTTAACATCATATTTTTTTACCAAAACATAGAAAAATAAATAAAACAAATTGTCAACAAACTCACTCATGTTGTCGTTGTGGTCCATCGGATCGCCGTCCTCGCTCATGTAGCCCGGCGGCGGCGTCTCCACTGTCGACGAACTCCTGGAATTTAATAATAAATATTTATTTTTATTTATTTATTTATAACTCTTTAACACACAAACTAAAATATGACAAAAATACCATTAATACATAAGAAAGACATAGTTTGTACAAGAGGCGGCCTTATTGCTAAGCAGCAATCTCTACCATGCAACCTGATGGAAAGGAAATGTATGAAGTTAATGGGATAGTGCAAAAAGAAGAAAAAAAAACAATAATAATAAATAAATAAAATTATGTAGTAAAGTCCGGTCGCGGAGCAGAAAGAATTTCGTACAATGACCTCTTTACCTACTGACAGTGGTCACAAACATTTTTGAATGAAGTGCAGTTTACATGAAATATTTGGAGGAGAAAATGTTTTTTACTAATTTATTAAATAACTGTCCTTTATTCATTTACAATACTTATTAGTTAGTTACATTTTAACTTTTTCAATAACAACGATATATTATATAAAAAAAGTGTGCGTGTACACACATAAGAAGTGAAACTTCTTTATGACCTTATTTTTCAAAAAATAATTTACTATGTACAATATTACAGAAATACGTTAGTCTAACACGCGATTTCGACTTAGGCGGATTTTGATTGGACATAAAGAGTTTGAGGTTTATTCTTATAAATTTTGAATTCAAAAAATCATAATTGAACACCTGACACCAATCAAGCAAACAAAAACCTTACGCTCTCAGGTTAAAGGTTTACACTCCCTAAGGACGGCGGTCATTGCACCTGTGCGAGCAAGACACATTATTTTTACAAGGGAGTGACAGTGACAGGTAATAACAGGTTAATGTACGAAATTCTTCCTGCTCCGCGACCGGACTTTAGTAAAATTATGAAATAATAAATAAATAAATAAATAAGTATTTCAGGACAATTTTCACACACGGCACGATCTGATCCCATACTAAGCTTTCGCTTGTGTTATAAACATTACTTAAATAATTTTAAGGTTGATGTTCCGACCGTCCCTCCATACATTTTTGATTACCTCTAAACACTTAACACAGACACTATTTCTTTAAAACTAATCATTTTATCACTTCTCTATAATGAAATGTGTGCGCGTTCGACCTTTTTAATCAATAATTTACAATATTTACTTAGAAAAACAACAGTAAAATACCGGAAAAATTTGACACTTCTACAGTAGTGTGCGTGACTTTTGCCAAGCGAAACACGACATAAAGCACGACATCTAGCGCATAGACTATATACTTATTACAGATCTAGCGCGTCAATGTCTAAACGAAAGGCGATGTTTAGACATTGACGCGCTAGATGTCGTGCATTCGCGTTCGTTATCTTATGCATAATGAGCATAAGGGTGCACTCACACACATCAGTCACCGTCAAGTCACCGATGACTGATCGGTGACGGTTTGTGTACGTATCCACAAACACCAGTCACCGTCATGTTGTCCGTCAGTCACGTCGCCGGTTTGACTGAATCATTGAACACATACATCAGGTTAGTCAGTGATTAGACGTGTGTCACGCTAGAGAACATGTAGCAATTATTGACGGTAGCACGACGCTGACTGAACTGAGACGTGACGGCACCGGGTGAGTGGGGATAAAAGTATGATACATGTATGGAAAGATTATTTGACGTGCCTGACCGGTGACGTCACTGATAGATTTCGTGCCGGCGACTGTCGTGTGGGAACAGAGTCATACTAGAACTATTGATACATATTTTTTTTTAATCCTGTCCGGTGACGTGCCGTGACGGTGACTGATGTGTGTGAGTGCACCCTAATTCTAATAAATCAAAGTTCTGTGTAAAAATTGAGTAATTTCATTTCCAATCGTTCAAAGAAAATAACAATAAAATAAAATAAAACTAATGACCTTAGAAACTATGTTTTTTTTTATTTATTACTCATTATTGTTCGTCCGTCGTAGGTCTGTAAACTGTATTGTACACTGAAGGTAAATGGTACTGTAGGTACTTTAGTTCGGCGTCGTCGCTCGTCGGCTTGATATAAAATTACATTCTTGATTTCATTGACACGCGCTATGATTTGCGCGCGGAATTTCTTGTGTTGTGAATTTATTTTTGTATGCTATGCATTTTAATTGATTCAAATTGCAATGTTTCTCTAGTATGCATTTGAGACTATATTGTAAATTGTAATAATTGATCGTGGGTATAGTAATTAATTATTCTAATAACGCAATTAGTAATATATGTATTTTCGGTGGGATTCAAAACAAAAAATTGGCCCGTGATTTTTATGAAATTTCACCACATTGCAAATCACATCAATCATAGTTCATACACATGTATGACGAAAGTGATTAGTATTGTGGCTAACATTGACTCATCAGTTCATCACTGAAACCAGTGATAAATCAGTACCTATATCATATTGTGTTTGAATATTTTTAAACAATGATATAAGTATACAATTATTATAAATCGGTAAACTATCAAAGTAATCACAAACTTGCAAACATTGGTAAAATGTCCAGTAGTTTATGAGCCTATTCATTACAATCAAACAAACAAACAAAGTTTTCCTCTTTATAATATTAGTGTAGACAAACACTATGAATACGATCACGAATGCAAATTCGGGGATTTTCTAATTATTGCTAAATAATAATTGAATTCGTTTTGAAATACTCTATAATTTTTAGTGTATAAATAGACATTTATAATGTGGTGCTCATTTTTTTTGTACTGCTAACGCTATTGTAGGTACCTATTTTCGTTGTTTTATTTCAAGTGAACACGGCCATACAATTTTGTCACGAGCCGCCTATGATTGTAGGTACTTTTGTTAGGCTCCTTCGTCGTCCGCGTCGCGTCGGCTCGAAAGTTCTTGATTTCATTGTCACGCGCTATGATTTGCGCGCGGATTTTCTTGTGTTGTGAATTTATTTTTGTATTATTATTATTTTTTATTTATTTTTTTATTTTATTGATTCAAATAAAATATTTCACTAGTATGCATTTGAGACTATATTGTATTATGTATAATTTATCGTAGGTATAGTTATTCTTATAACGCAGTTATATTTTCGGTGGGACAATTTGACCCGTGATTTTTCTGAAATATCACCACGTTGCAAATCACATCAATCATACACACGTATGACGAAAGTATAGTGGCTATAATTGACTCATCAGTTCATCACTGAAACCAGTGATAAATCCGTATATCATATTTTATTGTGTTTGAATATTTTTTAAACAACGATATATACAATATTATTATAAATCGGTAAACTACCAAAGTACTTCCGAATTTTCAGACAGACAAACAAGTAGGTAGTTTGAACACGCAGTTTTCTTATATTAGTAGCAAAAATCAAAACCATAATATTATGTTTACCTACTATATTTTACTAAAAGTCGAGTGCGTCGAAATCGTAAATAATAATATGTTTTTCACCTTCCTGGTTATTTTCCCATAGTAAATAGTGTTTTAGGTTTGTTGTTGTAGGTAGGAATAATAATAATTATTCTTACATGTTGGTTATGTTACAAATCATTAGTGATATAAGTTTTGAGTGAAAATGCTTGGATCAGCATAATATTATATGGTACTTCAAATACATGTTTTGATAAAAAAAACAATAGTGTAATAAAATAAAACTGCGTTTTATTGTAATCAATGTTGACAATTTTAAATTCCAAAATTATTGATCAATAAAATAGTTTACACCAACAAATATAACTTTTATTTTTATAACAATCGTTCATAATATAAACCGTAGCAGGTGGCGTTTTGAAGTTCTGTCTACTCATACAGAAAAATGGAAAACTTGTTTTTTTTGTAAACAATTTATTACTCATGTTGTTTGGCAACTCGAAGCGTGGTCGTCCGTCGTAGGTACTTTTGTTCGGCGTCGCGTCGTCGTCCGCGTCGGCTTGTGATATAAAACATTCTTGATTTCATTGACACGCGCTATGATTTGCGCGCGGAATTTCTTGTGTTGTGAATTTATTTTTGTATGCTATGCATTTTAATTGAATCAAATTGCAATATTTCTCTAGTATGCATTTGAGACTATATTGTAATAATTGATCGTGGGTAGGTATAGTAATTAATTATTCTAATAACGCAATTATATTTTCGGTGGGATTCAAAACAAAAAATTGGCCCGTGATTTTTATGAAATTTCACCACATTGCAAATTATATATTATACAATTACAATTACAATTATTATAAATCGGTAAACTATCAAAGTAATTACAAACTTGCAAAATATGCTTTTCCGAATTTTCAGACAGACACACAATTTTATTAGTTTGTTTTAGCAAAGTAGGTACCTATACCTATACGCTTACGTCGCGCGTCGCGTCGTCGAAAACGGTGCGCCCAGAAACAAACATACCTAATTCAGTTACAATCCTTTTTTTGTTCCGTAATTTATTGTATTTATTCTAATACGATTTTTTTTATTCGTCGGCCAGTTCTACTAGGTATAAAAAGATAAAATTGAAATATAATTATTGTAGCGACAGCCATATTATGTTACTATGTTAGGTTTTCGTAAATATGTTTTTCACCTTCCTGGTTATTTTCACATAATCTTATTCTTATATATAAAAATGAATCGCAAAATGTGTTGGTAAGCGCATAACTCGAGAACGGCTGAACCGATTTCGATCATTCTTTTTTTATTATATTCCTTGAAGTACGAGGATGGTTTTTATGTAGAGAAAACGTAAATATTATGTACCACGGGCGAAGCCGGGGCGGACCGCTAGTCTTATATATAAAAATGAATCGCAAAATGTGTTGGTAAGCGCATAACTCGAGAACGGCTGAACCGATTTCGATAATTCTTTTTTTATTATATTCCTTGAAGTACGAGGATGGTTTTTATGTAGAGAAAACGTAAATATGTACCACGGGCGAAGCCGGGGCGGACCGCTAGTATATATATATAAATGAATCGCAAAATGTGTTGGTAAGCGCATAACTCGAGAACGGCTGAACCGATTTCGATAATTCTTTTTTTATTATATTCCTTGAAGTACGAGGATGGTTCTTATGTAGAGAAAACGTAAACATGTACCACGGGCGAAGCCGGGGCGGACCGCTAGTCTAATATAAAAATGAATCGCAAAATGTGTTGGTAAGCGCATAACTCGAGAACGGCTGAACCGATTTCGATAATTCTTTTTTTATTATATCCCTTGAAGTACGAGGATGGTTCTTATAGCTAGAGAGCTAGTTAGTTTAGTTTTAGTGCAGTGGCAGTGTAAATGTTGTTGTTGAGGTTATGTAAATTTAACACTTTAGTTAACTACCAAGATATAAAGAAATGAGGATAGGACACAATAACTATTGGTTGAGGTATTTATAAACTCATAATATACTTTTAAAAAAATTTCTAGAATTAAATTAGAACAGCTGATTCAAAATAGCCTAAAAAATCTTAATAATAATAATTACGCTTCACAGCAAGAAGAAATGTACCATATGTACCCGCACAAAGTCGATATTGTGTTGCCTACCGTTCGACTCAATGGCTAGGGTTGTAACTACCTTTAATAATTATTACCAAACTAATAAACCGAGTGATGCGAAATAACCATAATTCTTTTAGAGTTTGATAAAATGATCAGGCAGGTATTTTCTTTAATCCTCTGAATTCTCGGTTACTAAATTGTATCGTTGAAATTATTCTTAATCGCGTAAATTTAATAAATAATCATATGGAAAACACTTTTCATTTGTTTTTTTACTTTCACGCCCAACTACTATACAATAATTACGTTGTTTCGGTATTTTGACGAGAAAACGCAGGAAACATCCGTTGTATCATTTTAGATAGATTGTATATTTTGTATCTGTAGAATTGAAATCAAAGCTATGTATATGTTGTCTCCATTCTTTTCTTATCGGATTGTTGATCCCAATGCGAATGCGTTTATAAAAGACAATTAAGAACATCAAAAATAAAGTGATACGTAAATATTTCACAGTGCAATATATTATGTAATTAATAATAATTATATATTTATGAAAAAATAATTACATCAGATTTAATAATAGCAATTGTTTTAAATGTACATAATATGAATAAATGATTACATCATAATAGTAATAATCACAATTGTTTTATTTCCCATTTGTTGCAACCCTAGCATATTTTCATGTAGCAGCAGAAGTACCTACACTGGCGGTGCGGCGGCATCGTGCGACATCAAAGGCATTGCCTTACTAGGTAAGTTTATAATGACTCATTTCTTTTATTATATAATTTACGTTTTACTTTTACAGAATCCGATTCAATGGATTATGAAGACGAGTCACACAAGTCACAACGCCATACGATAGTGATGATGAATGAACATTTCAATAAATGCATGCGTGTTTTTTTATGTTGTTTTGTAATTGTTAATTGTTTTTTAAATAAAGAAATAAACTAAATATTTAAATGATGATTTGTTATTTGCAACACAACTTTATATTTGAGATTCTTTACAAATGTATATTTAGTTTTGTATCATCAAATTTATAAATTTTATTCCATAGTTTTCAAAATTAAATGTAAATGACCATAAAAACATTAATAAAGTAAATCATTGATGTAAGGTCAGGGAACGTAATACATATATACATCTGACCATGTAGAAGCTAAGTCTTGTTGACTGCTGAAGTCTGTAAAGTTTTGTTGTCTGCTGAAGTCTGTACGCAATGAAAATGTCTGCCGTTTCGAAAATAAGTTTTTAAGACCCTAATAAATAAAATATATGAATGGCAGATCTGGTCAAATACTTTCAAAATTGTATTTTTTTCAGCACTTTCATAAGTGTCTGCCAGAATGTTATCCGCGTGATAATGGTCTGCCATTGTTATTTTCCGATAGTAATAATAATCTATTTTCAAATATCAAAATGGCAGACGTGGTCAAATGGTTTCAAAGTTCGCCAAAAATTTCCACCTGTCTTACCTAAGCGCGCGCCCCGTCCACCACTCTGGGCTTAGTGACTCCTCATCTCATGTATAGTAGGTATAGGGGAATCAACACACAAAAATCCAGATCTGGTCAAATACATACAGGTAGCTTTGCGCTAGCTCTCTAGCTATTACTTCTTATGGAGAGAAAACGTAAACATGTACCACGGGCGAAGCCGGGGCGGACCGCTAGTAAATAATAAAATAATAAATAGTGTATTAGATTTGTTATTGTATCTTGTATACCTACGAATAATTATTCTTACGTCTTGTTGGGAAATGTTCAAATACCTACCTATTGAAATAATTTACTGTTACAAATCATTAGTGTTATTAGTTTTGAGTGAATAGGCATGGATCAGAAATTCAGAATATAATATGCTACTAACTACTCAAATACATACATGTTTACACAACAAACACCACTGACCTCTATAACTATAAGTTATAGAGGTCAGTGACCGTCAGTGACAAACACTATGGATACCTACGCTCGCGAATGCAAATTCGGTGATTTACTAATTATTGATACCTAGTCATTGAATTCGTTTTGAAATAGCCTGTACTTTGTAATTTTTAGTGTTATAGACATTTATAAAATGTGGTGCTCATTTTTTTGTAATAAATCATCCCGAACGCTATTGTATTTTCGTTGTTTTATTTCAAGTGAACACCTATACAATTTTGTCACGAGCCGCCTCTGGCCTCTGGGTGAAATAAACAAGTCAAATGATTTTTGTTCTAATTGTATTTTGGTAGTAGTTTGTTTAGAATTTACATTACCATTGTTTAATTTTTATTTTGTACTAGCGGTCCGCCCCGGCTTCGCCCGTGGTACATATTTACGTTTTCTCTACATAAAAACCATCCTCGTACTTCAAGGAATATAATAAAAAAAGAATTATCGAAATCGGTTCAGCCGTTCTCGAGTTATGCGCTTACCAACACATTTTGCGATTCATTTTTATATATAAGAAGATTTGCAGTAAAATAAAAAGATGAAAAACTTCATTAGGTATATTGTACGACACCTCACTCTGAATCGCGCTAGCGAAATTTTTTCGTTACAGAGCACATATACAACTTTCGGACAATCTTCATTGAGGCCGGCCGGCAAATCGAGTATGTCGAGAAACTTCACTTATTCGATGGAGGTATTCTACCTTCCTTCCTCCACAGTTGTGGGACCCCGACGTGCATTGAACACGCAGCTTTCTGATACTAGTAGCTAAAATCAAAACCACAGATATGTCTGTGATCAAAACCATAATAATATTTTTACCTATTATTTTACTAAAAGTCGAGTGCATCGAAATCGTAAATATGTTTTTCACCTTCCTGGTTTTTTTTCCATAGTAAATAGTGTTTTTGATTTGTTGTTGTATGAATAATTATTCTTACTTGTTATGAAATGTATTTTGAAATAATTTACTTTTACAAATCATTAGTGATATTAGTTTTGAGTGAAAATGCTTGGATCAGCATAATATCATATTTGCTACTTCAAATACATGTTTTGATAAAAAAAAAACAATAGTGTAATGTAGCCAATGTAGGTAATAAAATAAAACTGCGTTTTATTGTAGGTAATCAATTTTGACATTATTTATTTCCCAAAATTACAATAAAATAGTTTACGCCAACAAATATAACTTTTATTTTTATAACAATCCTACTTCCTACTAATGCGAAAGTTTGTGAGGATGTGTATGTGTGTGTTTCACGCAAATACTACTGAACCGATTACAATGAAATTTAGCACACATATAGAACGTAACTTGGACACATTGAATAGGTTTTATCCCGGAAAGCCCACGGGAACGGGAACTATACGGGTTTTTTTTTGAAAATGCGGGCGGAAAGCTAATCGTTCATAATAATATAAACCGTAGCAGGTGGCGTTTTGAAGTTTTGTCTACCCATACAGAAAAATGAAAACCACAGGAGATTGCCCAAGTGACTATGGCACTTGGTATCGCAATCAAACTTATTGTGTCAAGATGAAATATAGCTCAATTTAAAGCTTGATGTTAGTACTTTTAGATATGATTAAAGTTTTTATGTAAATAAGCCGCAGTTCGCGACAATAAAAATAAAACAATAGTTTTATTCAACACTTCAAAAAACTACTTAATCGAGTTTAAACTAACGATGAACGTTAAGTTTTACATTTATTACATAGGTAATATTTTAATTTACAAGACAAATGTGAAAAGTAAATCGTAATTTAAACATTATTTCAAAATAACATCGAACAATGCGTCGAACACATTCATTTGACATTTCAAATAGAAACTATGACATATGACGTTTGCAAGAGAGATAGATATAGGTATGTGTCAAAACAAAACTTTTACTTTTATTTCTATTTATTCGGTATAATTACAACTTAATAGTGATAAATATGATCATTATAAATACAAATAGGAATTAACAATATCACGAACACGTGACACAACTAGTATTTTACCGATTCCATACGTAGTCATACATGTTTCAAAAGAAAAACTTTTACTTTTACTATTATTTCAATTTATCCGGTTTAATTAAGACTTAATATTGATACATATGATCATTATAAATACAAATAGGAATTAACAATATAACGAATACGTGGCACAACTAAAATTTTACCGATACCACCCGTGGTCATTCTCCTTTGTGGGTCATTTGTAACAGGATGGCGGTTCTACAGCGAAAAAAGAAAAATGATGGTCAGAACGCTGATACCGGATACCTTAAGATACTGTAATATAAAATATTACTAGATTAGATAAAATATTATAGGTAGTATCTTCACCGTGTGTGACGCGCTTTACATTCACGCCATCTAGAGTTAAATCTTTATCATTTTTGTATACGTCTGTGTGTGTAAACGACCCTGTATGCAATGACAGATGTTAAAACGCATAATTTTACCGAATTGGGTGGATTTTAAGGCAATGATATAACATATTTCAATAAAATATAATATTCAGTAACCGCCATGACTATTCCTAGGTTTGATGACTATTCCAATTACGCAAAAACTCAAATAAACTAGAAATGTAGAATTCAGCGCCATCTAGCGGGATATTGGCTGGGAACAGATCGTTGCAATCACCTTAAATAAATACTTATATAGATAATTAACACCCAGACACAGAGCAAACATCTATGTTCATCACACAAATATTTGCCCCGGGTGGGGATCGAACCCACGACCTCTGGCTTGGAAGGCAGGGCCACTACCAACCAAGCCAACCGGTCAGTCGAGTGTTCAGTGCAGTGTTTCATTACCAGCAACTATTGCACTGTACGGACAGACAGACAGACAGACAGACACACAAACTCACAGGTGCACAGTGGTGTTGCCGGGCACCTGCTGCGCGAGCGTCGCCTCGAGGTACAGCGCGCTGTGGGCGCTCACCACGCCGCTCTGCATCACGCTGCTGTACGGACAGACATACATACAGATTAACCCATTGAGCCCCAAGGAGCCCGATCGATCCCAGACACAATAGATTTTCTATTGTGTCTGTGGTTCCGTATCAATTTTTCAATAAACAATTAGTTATGAAAAACCACTTAGCACAGACAGGCATCATTTAGTTCGTATTGAATTGAAAAGGAAAAAAGAACTTGATTAATTGTAAATGTTTTTAACGAAAAATTATTGCAAAAAATATGGTAAGTATAAATATAACAACACAATTATGAGCACGGTAAAAATTAATTAAATCAAATAAAAGAAAAAGTAACAGTAATTTAACCAATAACATTACAATACAACTGATAGGAGCCGAGAAGAAATGAAATGAACATTGTATTATATTGGATCATTATACATTTTTTCTCTCATTTTTATCCAATTCATACCGCATTCTACTTTGTTAATCTAAACAAATTTTAAACCCACTTGAAGACACTATTTTTTTTTTAAATATCTGTTCATCCGTTTAAGAGTTCAGAGACAAACATACATTTAACAACTATTGTGATCTGCAATCAGTCGCAAGACTTTTATCAGATGAGGTGACTTAAAATAAATTATAAACATATAAAAATAACTAACTTATCCGTGTGCTCGTGGTGCGGCTGGTGGTAGTCGTACGGGGGCGGAGCGCGGCTCTCGCTCTCCGGGCAACGAGGCACAAGGATTGGAGGCAACGCTGCAAAGTTTAATAGATAATTCAGTTATTGTATGTGTTATTTTTTGTGAATAAATGTTTGTGTATGTCATGTCTATGTCTATAATTTTTGACGTGACAACGTCTTACAATTCGATAGAGCCGGCTGCACGCACGAAAAAACATGACTCATGCGGCGTTACTTCGCTCTGAGGCGTTCCATGTGGCTTGAAGTGCAAGCGAGAGCGCGGAACGAGTGACAAAGAAGCACAATCGGACGTTGTCACGTTCAACTATCGTAAGTAAACCGACTTTGCAGACAACTAATTTTTTTTTTAGTTAAATGAAGAAGTAACAGTGATCTGCGTAAATATTTTGACATTTATCACTCGCTGATAAATAATTTAGAAATATGCGATCTGTCAATTGCCACTCTTGCATTACAGTATAATATATAATTTTAACTGATAGGCAAGCTAAATAGCATCTGGAAGCTATGAATCATGGCAAAAATTTAATTTAATGTAATTTATTTCTTGGAAAGATGATGAAAATGAAAAATGATTCAAGATATGTATTTGTAAAAAAAAAAATCAATTCAAATAGAGCAAGATCCCATGGCCGCCAGACGTCTCCTATTTTCAGACGGATGAAATGTAGACGATTGAGTAGTGTTAGTATGTACTACTATCATATGCTTACCTGCTAGCTTGGTCAACCGCCAATTTCTAAATATCAGGTGATCAAGGACAGGATTCACAAAAACTTTACTTACTTCATGTATTTTCTCGTGGCAGATTGTATATGTTTTAGAATATATTATGGTTAAAAGTAAGATGTCAGACACTTCCCGTGGGTCATATTGCTTAACAGACACTTTAAAGTGCTCAAAATAACATGACATGAGTCCTCGTAACAGTAATAACTAAATTCCTATATAATACTATTATTTTTTAATAATTATACTTATGTTTTAAGTAGGTAATTTCATTTAAAATTACTATTTTTCACTTACCAGGCGAATCGATTTTATTATAATGATAAGGGTTGATGCACACCTCGTCCTTCTTCAACTGGTATGCAAATTCACAGTGATCAACTGGCTTTAGTTCATGCTGACTCTGCAATATTAAATAATAGTTTTTTTATTGCCACAAATTAATTATATTATGTAAATTGGTATGCACATAAGTGTTTTATTTTATATAATTCAATGAATTCTATGACATAATATTTTCTAGAAAATTAATATAACATGTTGATTAATTTATTTTAAGCTTTTATTTTAAATGCTCCCTTCATCTTAAAATACCCTCCTTTAAAAAATAAACATAATTTCATAAAGATCATGGCTACCTACCAACCACAACGGTACAACAAACTACATTTAATACAAAACTTTTACTTTGTCATAGAAATCTTATTAAAATTTGTTGCACATAAAACTGACCTGTAGCTGCGGCCAGCGCCACAGCCTGCAGTAAACTACATGCGGCAGACCCTTCCTGTACTGTCCATTCAATATATTATCATTGGGCTTCACTCTGAAACAAACAAAAAATATATATCTATACTAATATTGTAAAGCTGAAGAGTTTGTTTGTTTGAACGCGCTAATCTGAGGAACTACGTTACTACGTTAGATAGCCCATTCATTGATTAAGACTATAGGCTATATATCATCTTGCTAAGATCAACAGGAGCAGAGCAATGCTGGTAAAACCGTGGCGCACAGCTAGTAAACAGATATTACTAAACCACTACATTGATAAAGAGGATAGACACCTTTCATCATAAAAATAAACTCAAATTTAAACATGTATTTATTCAATTTGACTTCTTCTAGAAGTATTTTCATAACCATAGGTATCCGTTTACCACCAACTGATTCTACAAAACTTTCAATGGTAAAAGCTCAAACTCAAACCTTCATTCAGCTAGTATCCATATAGAAATTCAAATTATTATAAACAAAACTAAAAGTCATTTTTAAAGAAGAGCGCTCAAGAAACTGTATTGCCTCTTTTGAAATAATATCAATTTTATTTTAATTTAAATTAAAATAATAATGAAGCATACTAAAAGGACTTCCACCAACAATATATTGAAAATTTAGATATGAATGTTTGTGCAGACTATGAGAAGTCTTAAAATATTAGAACCTATATAAAATTTAAAACATAATGCAATGTTTTTAAATCATATTGGAAGTTGGAACAGCAAAAAAATAATCAAAATTATGTAATAAAAAGTACACTTAACATTTTTATTTTTTATTTAATTAATGAAATAAAAACATATTATTATAAATTTTACGAGTTATAAGTACTTTTTACCCGAGTAGTTTTTTATGTATTAATCAAGTATTAAACTATAAACTACGCATCAAGGTAATATTTTCGGTAAATTTTATCATTTAACCTGCTAAATAAAAAGCTAATCTAAAATCTCACGTGCGTAATAACAAAATAATAATACATATGACCTTAGTCTATTCAATACCTGTTAAAAATATTGATTACTGAAAGTAGTTTCAACAAAGAGTTCATTGACAAATAAGATTCCAATAAGAATTACTTACGATTTTTATTTTAAAAATACTATCACAAATACACACTAACACTTTTCTAACACAAAAACAAATCAATTTTCACATAAAACGCACATAGACACGCACGTATTTAGAAATATCGCAAATATTATACACCGGATAAAGAATAGAACCTTTTCGAATTGAGAATTATTTCCTGTTCTAATAAAAATAGCGGTTAAAAAAACGCAGAGGTCCAAAACCCGTCGGCCATATTGACAAAGCTTCAATTGTTTTGACGGCGATTTGACCTTCCTTTTGGATTTTGCGTCCTGTCTGCGGTTATGTAACTAAAGTGCGATGGTCGTTGTCCCGAGCGAGGTCAATGAGCTCGATGGATTTCAATTTTGGTCGGGTTATAGTCGTTCATTTAGGTGTGGAGTTTTTCCTAGAATAGTCGGTAGTAGAGTCAGTACCTTATCCGCCATATTGAATTTTCCGGTTTTGGGCATAATGGACGAAAAATCGCAAGGTCAATGCCCTAGACGTATTAAAATATCGTATTTGACTCGGATCGATTTGAATTTCGCTAAATATAAATTTCAGTCTTTGTTAGAACAAAATTTGAAGATCCCCTTTGTACATTACAATCTAACCTTGTATTTGAGGTCATAATTTATGCTGACCTTGTGTAGGGTTGCCAAAAAATTTAGCAAATTACAACAATGTTAGGGATAAGATATGATAGATAAGAACAATCTACAATAAATATGCTGGCCTTGTGTTATATCTTTAAACAATGTGTTGGTATTTATTTTTACAACATAATTTCATATTTTATTGTTAAGGCTGTAAATTAAAATAAGTTATTATAGCTGTCCATTTAAATAATATATTAGGTATAAGTTGCTTAATTCTTTCTAAATAATTAAGAGATGTCTAGTCTATTTATATTATTTTGCTATTATCATGCAATATTAATTCTCTTATCTTTAATTATATATGTCAAAATATTATTCTAAAATTATTTTATCTAGTTATACTTTACGCTACCAAAAAAAATACATTTTCATGGATTAAATAAATAGAAGTAGTTACTAACTATAAGATCAAATCATGGTCATATTAATACAATTTCTTGTCAGCTATTCTCTGTAGAAACTGCTTTTGAAACTGTTGGTATAGTTAGTAAATCTATGTTATCATGATTCAACATCAATGTTTTAGTTTGAGAATACACATTGTTCAAATAAAAAATACCTACAAAAAATGTCTTAAAGGGAAACATATAATCTAAATTTATTACGGGCTCTCTCTACATGCCAAACTAACAATACATCCGCTTATAGCGAAAACCGCTGATTGCAGATGAAATGGAAGAAAAAATATTGTTCAAATAGTTTTAAGTTGTATTAATTCGTACATACTTTATGGGTGATGTTAAAATGCCAATTTTTATGTGTTTATTAGCTACATTTTATTTAATTTATGATTGTATAGGCAATGTGATATACATGAAGGTGCTAGTCATTCAATCAAATAACAGATTCAACCAGATAATGGCGACATATTTCAGACCTTCACTTTGCAGAAATATCGGCTTTCTATCTCAGTTCTTTTAAAGACATGGACTTATGTGCTAACCGAAATAATGCAATTTTTCTATAATTAGTACTAGCTTACCGCCCGCGGCTTCACCCGCTTTGTCTAAAACCTAATAAATTATATACTAAAACCTTCCTCTTGAGTCTCTATCTATTAAAAAAACCGCATCAAAATCCGTTGCGTAGTTTTAAAGATTTAAGCATACAAAGGGACATAGGGAAATAGGGACAGAGAAAGCGATTTTGTTTTATACTATGTAGTGATACTAATAGTTATAAATATATGTATAAAGCAATACTTCTGACTCCCCATATCTTTACACTGAACATGAAATCACATACAAAATAAGAAAATAATCGCAGATTATGTTTCCAATTTGACGATCATGCAGACACCTCCTGTGTTGTTACAGTTCTCTAGTCTCTAGAATTGTCTCACTACATAAAAATTATTTACCGCCACATTGGAACAAAGTTTAAGAGTTGTTGTATTCAATTTTATAATGAAAGTTTATTTGAAGTTTTTTCTTACAAAGAATCTTATTAGATAATATTTGAAGAATGAACTTAGTACATAAAGGCAATCCTGGTTATGCCTATGAGTATTAATAAGAATGCATCTTATTATTTACCAAAGTATATTAATTGGGTACTTAAAAAGGTACCATGTAAAATTAAATTTTGCGAATACATAACCTACATATTTATTTCAAAGATATTGTGAGGTAATAAGTGATAAGTCATTACACTACTAAGTCAACAACAAATTGATACATTGTATGTACAATTTAAATTGTAAACAATTGTAATTGATTGTTTATGTAATCAGAAATCATTCAAACCAATTAGATTTTTTTGAATCATTACTTTTTAGACATTAATAATTACAAGTCGGATATTTTTTATCAATGAAAAAAATTGAGCGAAAAGATAGTTTTCGAAAATAATTTTGACTACCTACTACAGTAGTAAACAAAAAAAAACAACTGATCGTATGTACCTTGGTATAGTAACACATTTAGTGTGGCTGCTCTGATTCGATAGAGCTTTTTCTAGCTCCTCAATAGCTCCACTCTTTTTCAACTTCTTAACGAGACTCTTAACTGCCTTTTCTGACCATTTGTCCTCCGCGGCTGACGATCCCTCAGGACCCTTTTTCCAGCCCAAAAGTCTTTTCACAACGGGCGGGGTAAGCGGAAACATTCCGCGTTATTCCCTTTTCAACACATGCACCGAAATCACTTGCACGAAAATATTTGCAACCGAACAACAATAAGATTTACGAATCCGTATTTAGATTAAGATTCGGCCATTATTGGGAATTGGGAAATGAATTAATGAATGACACTTCATTGTCAATCAACATTGAACACATTCACGATGTTTGTCTCTTTCTCGCGCTTTTGATTTGTATTTATTTTAATTATTTTATTTAATTATCCTGTACGATAGCGTATTAGGTATATTTATTTAATATTGTTATTTCAATAATTCTTATTTAAAGTAATAAATACGTTCAAAACAAATAATAAAGATACAGGTTTTTACGATATGACATAAAAGATAACTATTTGTTTTTATTTTTAACCGACTTCAAAAAAAAGGAGGAGGTTATCAATTCGGCCGGTATGTTTTTTTTTTTTTTTTTTTTATGTATGTACACCGATTACTCCGTGGTTTCTGAACCGATTTACGTGATTCTTTTTTTGTTCGACGCGGGATGGTGTCGAATTGGTCCCATAAAAATTTTATTCGGATAGGCCCAGTAGTTTTTATTTTATGAGCATTTTTGTCTGTATTTGTAAATGTTGCAAGTGCAAGTTTGAAGTCGGTTGTTTTTAACGCAGTTATTGACTTGTTTTATCAATCGAAGTTCACACCCACGCTGATAACAATTTGACAGTTTTATGTGTTGCCATCAACATTTATAAAATTCCCTAATTATATATGGTTTTTCCTGTGTATAATTGTAATTATTATTAAGTACCTATATAAAATATCATGCGGCGCGGCATGCCTACTCAGTATCTTGGCTCTCGGGGTTATACGACGTACAAAGTGAGTTTCATATTTTGAAGCATTAAAAACAATACTGAAAAGTGAAATTCAAGAATTTAAATTTAATTTAATTTTTTAATAGAACAACGATGGTGTTTTAATTTCCCATAATTCGGGTAAATCTCTGTAGCTGGCAAAATTTTTCAAGTGACATATTATATGGATTGTAAGCATTTATTAATATTCAATAATTGAATTAATACCATCCAGAAGTAAATAAGAAATTTTATTTAACGTAATAGAGTGATTAATATTAATAAACAATAATATAATTTGAGGTTATTTTGTGAATCATAACCAAGAGCAGAGATAGTAGAGTTTGTCATTATCAATTCCAATTTTGACATAGACTGTGCTTTGCGGAAAACCGAAAAAGGCGCGATGATTTTGTTTTCAAAAATGTGAAACATGAAAATCAAATTATTCATTTGTTTTCCTTGTGTTGAATGCCAGTTGCATGCAAAACGACATTTTTTCCGGAAAATATCTAGCTGGTTAGTGGATTTATTTTTCTTCTTATTTTATAAACTTCTTACATTTTGCGTAACTAGGTATTTGATGCGAATCATCTTGCTAATGTCCATTAAATAATTTGTGTTTACTGGCCACTTACAACGAATTGTTTTTTCCTAATCCAACAAATAAATACTAGGCTGGAAAGTTTCCACATGTTTTTTACCTGAATAAGTTTTAGAACAAATACTTTGCAAACAATGTAATGCCCTTTTCTAATTTCTCAACATATACCTATAATATATTTACTTTCTCAATTTATTTTTTACAAAATATTCCAATTATATTGGTATTTTGACCTGTTTAGCATGTGTGTTATTCAAATGATGATTTATGTAATGATCATGTATAATTGTATAGGTTTATAGTAATATATCATGCTTTGTAGTCTACATAAACAATACACAGGAACCTAGTTATAATTCAGAGCATCTACAGAATATACTGTTATAGAATAATAAGTTAGAAAATCATCAATATTAATAATTTTGTTACTTCTGTTAATGAAGTAGAACTTGATCTTGCTCCAAAATAGATTTACCTGGTTTTCTAAATCCAAATTCTTATCTATCAACATAGGTGTTAATCACTACATACTTAGTATAAAACAAAGTCGCTTTCTCTGTCCCTATGTCCAATCTTTAAAACTACGCAACTGAATTTGATGCGGTTTTTTTTAATAGATAGAGTGTTTCAAGAGGAAGGTTTTAGTATATAATTTATTAGATTTTAGACAAAGCGGGCTAAGCCGCGGGTGATAAGCTGATAAGCAGAAAATAAAAGCACTCCCAAGTTTACACTAATATTATGAAAGGAAAAGATTTGTGTGTAAGAAATAAACTCAAAAGCAATATAAATTTTAAATATTCAAGTACCAATAGAATGCATACTAAATAATCTTTTTCTACTATGAGTACTTTGAATAAATATTAATTATAATTCTCTCCATGAGAACCTTCCTTGTGCTTTAACAAAAAATGTTAAACAACTGCCTATTGGTCAAGTTTTACATTTCAACACATTCTTTTCATTATTATTATATGGACAAGTTTTTACATTTAATTCTTAGTCATCTGATTTATATTTTCAGATATTCAATATGGCGGATCCCCCTCCCTTAGTACTATGCATGGATAATATAAATGGGGACGAAGTAGCTCTAAAAATCGAGCCGCATGATGATTTTCGACTGTTCTTGGATAAGGCTAAGTAAGTAATATTATATATTGTTTTTACAATCTTTACTTTACCAAAGGTAGGTTTTTTTAGGTGGAATATGGAATATAATCTACTATGTTAACTATCACAGATCAATATTAGAAAGTATTAATATGTTTTTTCTTTCTTTTTACTGTAAATTTAAGTTGTGAGATAAAAGTAAACATATATTAGTAATGTAAAGTTTTTGAATTTACCGCCGTATTATAGGATATGTCCTATAAAACGGCATACTGGGTACTAGGAATTTGGGAATCTACCCTCATCTTTACTGTAAAGTAATTGGAGCAGGAGCCTGATCATTCATCATAAAAATTTCGTAAAAACTACCATAAAAACGTCACAATTTATTTCAGGTCAATGTTAGGCTTTGAGATCGACGTAAACTCCATAACTGGTAACCAACCTGTGTCCTTAGACGATAATATCTACCAATTCCTTTTAAACGCTGAACAGAATATAGCCAATTCTGGCTTACGACAAACATATGATACGTTAGATTCAAATACAAATGACGACTTAGTGTATGTTCTTGATGATGGAACGCAAATTAAGGCTTCTCTAATCCATTTTGACAATGAAGATCCGTTAATCGATTTAACATTAGAAAAAATACCTTTTGTCAAATATAATGACGATCCTGACGAACTTACTGATATTAATAATGATAATATAAGTATTAAGGATGTGAATATTGAGAGTCCTGTGTCCAGATGGTCTAGTAATGCATCTAGTCCTAAAAGTTTCATAAACAGCCTACCATTTAAACTAGTATGTAACAATACATCCAATTTCGAAGCTCAGTTCACAAAATATCTAGAATCCGGTGCAAAAACGTACACTATGTTACACCCAGTCAATAGAAACGTATCTCCCACAAGCATTATTAAAGACAATTTTAACAACTACGACGATAATTGTCCAAAGAACGATATATTTACGCGAGAAGATATACTGAATATGTTTAAAGATTCTCCAGTTAACTCTCTACCGTACGATAAAAGTATAAACTACGATAAACGAAAGCATATACGTAAAACAGATCCAACGAGAATTGTTCACAAAAATTGGTATAAATCTAACTTAGATTCTGGACAAAACCAGGACTGCTGTATTTGCGGAAGAATTGTCGAGAACAATTTAGAAAAAATGTACTTATTCGATAACGAAGACCAAAGAATACATAGATGTTCGCCACAGAAAAGAATGTCAATGCAGTTGAAAATTATTTGCGAACAATGCTTGGCTGATAATTTTAAACTGTGCCTTGTGAAAAGTCCTAACGAAGCCTTAAACAGTGACGAATATTTGGTTATAAAGAACAACCAGCAATACATATTTCAAAATGTAACGGATATAGATTTGAAAAGGCGTTGCTTCGACCATTCCAAAGACAAAATAGAGACCACAGACTCACTTCCCGCGCAAGAGAGTTCAAGTGACGTAGAGATTATAGAACCGGATATGGAAATAGATAAGGTCATAGACAATTTGGAGGAAGCTGATGAAGGTGTTAAGGAGTTTTTAGGGAAATATCAGAATGATAAAATTTATGAATTGAAATGCAGGTTTGTAGTTCAATCTAATATATATAAAATTCTCGTGTCGCGTTTGTAGTTTAACTCCTCCGAAACTGCTTGATCAATTCTAATGAAATTTAGTTATATGTCGGGTAGTTCTTAGAATCGAAGAACCCCTATGTGAATCGAGTAAGGCAGAACAACATTTGCCGAAACATCTAGTCATAATATTATGTTAACTGTTTTTTGAAGTGAAACTTTTTTTAAGCGCGTTGAGAGTAAAATTTAAAGGTCGCGTCAGGGCAATACCGTCACGTCATGGAGTGAGGTCTCTGAATATTGCCAAAGAAGTTTCACTTCCGATACCTGTGCTCGGCACTCACGCTATTTTTTAAAAGGAATATTATGCTATAGGTACTATTTAAAGATTACATTTTAAAACCGTTAAAAACTATATTTAAATAGGTTTTGCGATAGAATATTTGCGATACTTCAAGAAGTCATTGATCACTGCGAGGAACATAAGCACGATTTGTCCGAAGGGATTGTATACCCTTGTCCTTTGTGTGATTATGGTATGAATTTTAAAATTAACGGTTATTATCTATAATCAAGAATAAATTATGTATTTTATTTAATTATTAATTATTTATGTAGTCCGATAACGAATTATAGCTACATTAAAAAAATGAGGGTAGTTGGATTTATTGTAAATTGTTTATAAACAAATGTGTTTCAAAGTAGTCTTAAGTAGTTAAAAATACATCACGGTTTGAGTCAATTAATAACTTGCACTGTAATTATTTGTAAGTTGTAGTAATTTCTTTTAGGGCCGATTTTTCAATGCTTGGATAAAACTTATCCGTCCAATAAAGTATTACACGATAATATTAAAATGTCACATAAACTGTCAAATACGGGCAATTAGAATACGTTTTTAAAATGGTAGTTTTATACATTATTCGACAAATAAGTTTTAACCAAGGATTGAATAATCAGCCCTAAAAGAAATTACTACAACTTACAAATAATTACATTTATTTGAATTTTTGTTTACTATTAATCTGAACATGTTTAAAACAGTTGAAGGTAGTTGTATATAGTGATTCTTAAATTACCCTCAAATTCTTTAAAATGTCTGAAATCTCGACCAAGAGCAAATTTCTAGATTTAAAATAGTTTTTTTTATTTGTATTTCAGGTTATGCCAATTCAAAATGGTTGAAAGGTCACATAAAAGCGGCTCACGATAAACCGAAAGAAGATGCTTTAGAAGATGTTAAAAAAGAGGGTAAGTAATAAAAACAATGAAATTTCAATTTAAAATATTAATTTGTATATAACTAGCTTTCCGCCCGCAGCTTCGCCCGCGTTGTCTAAAATCAAATAAATTATATTATACTAAAACCTTCCTCTTGAATCGTAATCTGTTAAAAAACCGCATCAAAATCCATTGCGTAGTTTTAAAGATTTAAGCATACATAGGGACAGGGAAAGCGACTTTGTTTAATACTGTGTAGTGATTTGTATGTTACATTTCAGAAAATGCAAATTCCTCGGATGAATCTTCGCCTGTGGCCAAAAGAACGAGGAGTGCTGTAAAAAAAGAAAACGATACAGGTGAGTTATAACATAGGTACAGAAAGTTTATACAACACTAACTTACCGCCCGCGGCGTCGCCCGCTTTGTCTAAAACCTAATAAATCTTAATATATATAAATCTCGTGTCACAATGTAGTTATATACTAAAACCTTCCTCTTGAATCACTATATCTATTAAAAACCGCATCGAAATCCGTTGCGTAGTTTTAAAGATTTAAGCATACAAAGGGACATAGGGACAGAGAAAGCGACTTTGTTTTATACTATGTAGTGACTACCTTTTTTCCGCGGCTTCGTCTGTGTCTAAAATAACATTTTCTATCGCATGTGCTACTTTTGATAGTAAAATGAACGTATATCTTGTGTTTAGCTTCTAACAATGTATGGGCTGAAACTGTATTAAGTGTTTGAGTGATGCAAGTTCAAATGTACAGGCAAATGGTTTTAATCGGTTCACACGGTTAATATGCCTATAATTAATTTGTGTGTTTGATAGTCTGTATATTGAAATATGTTAACCATTCACTTCAAATATCGTAATTTAAATTTCAGATACCAAAGACGATGAAGACAATACAATAATGACAACTGGGGTAAGAAATAAAATTATATACTAAGGGCCGAGTTTTCAATGCTTGGATAAAACTTATCCGTCCAATAAAGTATTACACGATAATATTAAAATGTCACGTAAACTGTCAAATACGGGCAATTAGAATACGTTTTTAAAATGGTAGTTTTATTCATTATTCGACGAATAAGTTTTAACCAAGGATTGAAAAATCAGCCCTCAGTCATTAATAAAAATTTATTTTCTTTAGTGCTGTGCTTCTATTTAGCCTATATATCGAATATCTAAACCAAGAATAACTTTTAATTAACCAATATGCACTTAACTAGCCGAGCCCCGCGGTTTCACCCGCAGTGCTCCGCTCCTGTTGGTCGTAGCTTGATGATATAGCCTATAGCCTTCCTCGATAAATGAGCTATCTAACACCGAAACAATTTTTCAAATCGGACCAGTAGTTCCCGAGATTAGAGCTTTCAAACAAACAAACTCTTCACCCTTATAATATTGAGTATAGATAAGTATAGATTCTTTAGAAACTTGTCAATTGTTATTCTAATTAACCTTTAGTTAATTAACAAAAAATTCTAGGTACCAACAGTTGAACTAAAAACCGAAGTGAAGCAAGAAGCCCTAGATAGTGATGATGAAGACATCTGGATAGTTCACACTGGTGATGATGCACAGGAACAGCAGCTGCAGAACTTGCTTAGATTAAACGAGGTTTAAATTTTAGTTAACGGGGGTTTAAAGGGTTCAATGCTGTAACATGTGATCAGATGTTACTCGACGAGGGGTTAGGTTTTACTTAACTAGGGGTTAGGTCTTACTAATGGCCGTTCCCAAAATTCAAACTACGGTTATAGATAGACAGCTATCCCCGATAGCTAGTAAGGTTCTATCTATCGTAAGATAGATACGATATTGGGAACGGCCATTATTGGCTGACAGCTGTCAAAACGTTATTGGGACGCTCAAATAGACAAATTCAAAGAGAAAAATATACCTCTAGTAAGCAGTTAGTCCTCCAGACGATAGATAGCGATCAGAGATAGGTTAGCTTTTATCGCTTAGTAAGCTTATTGGGACGCCAAAACAAAAATTAGATAGCATTTTTTATCTTTAGTAGGGTCAAACCGAAGATAGATACGATATTGGGAACGGCCATAAATTAGGGGTTACGTGTTACGCATCTTATTTTTGAGAGAGAATTAATTTAACCAACATACATAAAAATACAGTGTTTTACTGTTTCATTGTTATTCAATAAACACTTACCTATACTAATTTCTGTTCCAGACTGAAAGTACACAAAATGCATTGACCAAACATAAATGTTTTAACTGCAGGTAACTTTTTCTCTTCTAATGAATATAATTACGTTTAAGTAATACTTTTACTATAAATTATATGCATTCAACATTATTATATTATTTTGTATAGATGTCGTGGCCATATCATTTCAATTCATGAAATGGTCGCATTTCATGATGTGGCCAACGTAGTTTGACCAGATCGTTGAAACGTCAACGTTTCACGATTTTGTCATCCACATTTGGCCAGATCGTATAAAATATAGGGAGTCCATAAAATATTTAAAAAATTCAGAATATTTTAAGAACTTGTTTATTGTCATTTAACTTAGTGTATTTCATGAAATGAGCAAATCTACGATATGGCCATGACATATACATATCTGCTGTTCGCTACCGTACTCGGGTCGGTACGCGATTAGAATCTCTATATAATATAACTAGTGGCCCGCCCCGGCTTCGCCCGTGGTATCTACATGTTTAAACTATCCTATCTCTCAAGTTGGATCGAACTGCACATGGTGTACGAATTTTATTATAATGGGTTAAGTGGTTTAGGTGTCCGTTGAGGACAAACATTGTGACACGAGATTTATATATACATACATATATTAAGATACGGAAGAGATTTCATTGCGTACCCATCGGGATACCGCTATCCACGGCGGATACCGCTGTAGATACAATAGGCATTTAAAATAAAACAAAACTTAGATTAAATTAATTTATTATTTATAGTCGAATCTTCCCAACCGCGGAAAGTTTAACTACCCACAAATGTCGTAAACGAGGTAGGAAAAGAAAATCTCCAACTGGACAATCTGAATTTTGTGTGCCTACTAAGGAGGACTTTTTGAAGGTAGGTATTCAATTTTCAAGAAGTCAATCTTAAACATTTATTTATGCAACAAGAATTTTAAACGTACTTTTGAATCGTCACTGTCCTATATTACTATCCTACTAATCCTACTAATATTATAAATGCGAAAGTTTGTGAGGATTTGTATTGTTTGTTACTCTTTCACACAAATACCGATTACAAATACTTTCATACAAGAACCGATTACAATGAAATTAAGCACACATATAGATGGTAACTTGGATAGGATAGGATAGGTTTTATTCCGGAAATCCTGAGGAAACGGGAACTATGCGGGTTTTTCGTTGAAAACGCGGGCGAAGCCGCGGGCAGAAAGCTAGTACTAAATAAATACTAACCAGATTTACTTTTTTACTTGCATTAAAAAATTTTATTAGGTACTTATGGATGGGATAAAGTAATACCAATCTTTTTTCTAATAAAATTATTTTCAGAGAGCCCAAGGCAGACCTAGACAAGCAAGCAACACTAACGATAGCTTATTGGTTAGTTCTTTTCGTATTATGAATGTTTTCTTATTTTTTTGTGAATGACGTCATTATTTTTAACCTTTTCAGCCTATTTATTGTCCTGTAATATTCTCTTTCTCTCTCTAATATAAGTAAAGCTTGTCGCATGTCCTCATGGTTTGATTAAGTTTATCACAACATGTAAAAATTACAGCATTATTATGCTTAGATTATATTACTTACTTTTTACAAACAGTAACTTAGATTACTTAACCAAATAAACTAATTTTAATATATGCACACCCAAATAATTAGGTTAGACTAGCCGGTTGGCTTGGTTGGTAATGGCCCTGCCTTCCAAGCCAGAGGTCGTGGGTTCGATTCCCACCCGGGGCAAATATTTATGTGATGAACATAGATGTTTGCTCTGTGTCTGGGTGTAAATTATCTATATAAGTACATATTTATTTAAAATTATATATGTATGTTTATCAACCATCTGGTTTCCATAACACAAGCGAAAGCTTAGTATGGGATCAGATCGTGCCGTGTGTGAAAATTGTCTCAAAATATAAAAAAATATATATGTATATAAATCAATAGGTAGAAAGTATTAGCCACATAATACATATTATAATTTCTAACTACATTCTTGCAAATAAATGTTATTTTAAAATTAAAATAACAATTCAAATGAATTGTGTATCGAAACTTCCAGAAAGTACGAAAGAAGCGAAGCCGCGACGACAGTCCGCAAATAGTGACGTGCCACAATTGTAACGAATCTTTCTCTTCTAAAGTGCGATTGAAGTTTCATATGTAAGTTAAATAATTAAATGTTTAACAGGTTTTTTACCTTTTTTATATGTTTCAATGATTTTTATTAATTGACTTTAGTTCACAGCTTTTCATGTCGGAATAGGGCCAAAGTAATTATTACTATTTTCAATTGTTTTATTTATGTTAAGTGGCATAACATAAAAATTAATGCCTTTTCCACTTTTGAAATGAAGCAGAATTCGACCATCTCTTCTTAAAATAAACTGGATTTATTTATATTAGCTGCTTAAATAAATAAATAAAATAATTAAATCAAAATATTGCATAAAATATGGTGCATAATTTTAATATGCCTTCATTTGTTTTTAATAGCTATGTTTCGTGTATAATCATCGTTAATAACTTAATGTTTGAATTTATTCTCTCACGTCTTGCTATTTAGATGTTACATTGTTTGTATTATAGAGAGAATATTTATTATTAGAGGGTCTTTATTATAGTTTAATGATCACATCAACATTGAACGAGAGGAATTGCTGCCTTTCCTCAAGGACGGCGTCTACCATAGTTTTATTTATCGATAGATCCTTAAATATAGATCCCCCCTCCCAGGCCATTCCACTCCCCCAGCTCGCTGCTCAATAACAGCAACAACCACAGTTTTATAGGTCTACTAGGTTTCCGCCCGCGGCTTCGCCCGCGCAGTCAAAGAAAAACCCGCATAGTTCCCGTTCCCGTGGGATTTCCGGGATTGCGTCATTTTCCCGGGATAAAAAGTAGCCTATGTCCTTTCTCGGGTATCAAAATATATCTATACCAAATTTCATGCAAATTGGTCCAGTAGTTTAGGCGTGATTGAGTAACAGACAGACAGACAGAGTTACTTTCGCATTCATAATATTAGTATGGATTAAAAGAGTTTTTGATCGATAGATCCTTATATATCGATCCCCCCCCAGGCAGTTCCACTCCCCCAGCTCGCTGCTCAAGGGCGGCAGTTACCACTGCTCCGCGTGTCCCGCACACTTTTCAAACGAAGCAGAACTATTTGATCACGTTCACTTTAGACATTCGAGGCAAAGAAGATGGCAGTGTCCGCTCACTGGGTGCGGCAAGACTTTTCATTTGAGGTCAGTTTTGTTATTATATTACACTTTATTATGCTAGTATACATATTTCTATTATTAAAACTAAAACTCATAGCTAGACTAGCACAGAGGGCGGCCTTATCATTAAAGTGATCTTTTCCAAGCAACCCACTGTGTGAAGTCATAAAGTTTTATTTTTATAGAGTACTCATAGTTTTGATCGCATGGTCAAAAAGTAAAAAAATAATAGGTAGTATCGTATATGTCACATTTTAATATAGCGCCATCTATCGGAATTTATATATGTATATATTTTTTTGTTTTGAAGTACAGTAGACCCGCGTTACACCGGCCCCTGGCCTATATTGAATCCCTATTTTTAGTCAATTTTTACTCTAATCATGCATGATTGAACAGTGTACAACCTGTATAAAAAAAAGTTCCACCAACTATTGTGCTCGAAGATATTGTTTTAATTCCAAAATACACAATGAAGCATGATTTGTACCCACTTCTGAATCAGAACTACCTTTATCATCTTATACATATTATTATTAGGACTATAGGGGGATTTCTAGGTAGCACCCTATAATCCTACAAATTCGACACTTCGACAAGGCCCTGCAAAACGATTGTCGGAATACCGCGGGTCTACTGTAGATGGTTCTAGAACGTTTGAATGTGTCGGTAAATGGTAGATTACAAAATTGGTTAATGGATGAAAGTACAAAAATGAATTTAAAAATGTGCTACCTTCGTGTGTTCCACAATTTTTTTTTCTCTGAATACAATTAAAAATAATTTGGAAAATCCAAAAGTGCACGCCTCATAATTTTTTTTAATAAATATTTATTAATTTTATTTTTGTTTATTTAATAACAATTAAACCACATCGAATCAGACCCTGAAAAATGAAACGGTTCTATTCCTGAGCATACTCAAGCGTAAGAGAAAAAAAAAGACTCGATTAGTAAAGTATTTCGGTCGCTATCGTGTTAACAAGAAAAAGGATCCGCACATACAGACACACGGACGTCCAAGACAGAACTTTTTTAAACTGTTTTTTAACTAGTTTAAATAACAAAAATGACATCAAAAATATCATGAACGTTAAAAATAGTGTTTTTTCTTAATATGTGTGTGTATATGTATTTCTTTCAGGGCATTCCTACCAGAGTCTCAGCTATTATTAGTATACTTGGTGTCGACATTTCGTGTGATGTCCAGTTTCGTTGTCATCTGGAAGGTAAGGCTAAGTTAGCCTCTCAAAAACTTGGTGTGCTCTGTAGAGCGGGACAGTATTTCACACCCGGCCAACGCCTTCAACTCTATAAGGCACAGGTCAGGCCGCACATGGAATACTGTTCCCATCTCTGGGCCGGTGCACCCAAGTACCAGCTCCTTCCTTTTGACCGAATCCAGCGACGTGCAACACGGTTTGTGGATGATCCTTGTATTACTGATCGGCTGGACTCTTTGGCTCTCCGTAGAGATGTCGCATCTCTCTGCGTTTTTTACCGCATTTTCCACGGTGAATGCTCTGAAGAGCTGTTCGGTACAATACCAGCCGCCGAATTTCACCACCGAAGCGCACGCCACAAGCTCAAATTTCACCCACATCATCTCGATACTTGGCGTTCTTCCACCGTGCGTTTTAGGAGGAACTTCCTACCGCGCACTACTCCTCTGTGGAACGACCTTCCAAATTCGGCATTTCCCAAGGACTATAATTTAGAATACTTTAAGAAGAGAGCGTATTCCTCCCTCAAAGGCCGGCAACGCAACCACAATACTCCAGAGTCTGTGGTTGTTCATGGGCGGCGCCAATCATCTGCATCGCTTTCTGTACGGTGACGCGCAAGCTCGTTTGCCGACTTATACATAAAAAAAAAAAAAAAAAAAATGTATTATCTTACAAGTGCAATGTATGATACATAAAGACATTTTAAGTTTGAAAAATCAGATGTTTTGCGCGAAGTGACAGTAGTACCCACCTCAACGCTTCGCTTATGAGGCGTGCAAAACAACAGCGATGAGAGTTTTCTGACCTATCTAATTGAACCATATTTTTCTAGGTTTTAATGTTTATATTTCTGTGTGCCAGAAAAATAATTTAACAAAATTGTAACTGAAACTTTAAATTACCCAGTTTTTATCATAATTATTGTGTGTTGCCATAAACTATCCTTTGCGTTTTGCGCTGCCATAACTTATCCTACGAATCTAAAAACTTTATGATATGATTTGAATAAAAACCATATCTAATTACCTTAACAGGGCAACACTAACAAAGCACAGTCGCACGCACACAGACACGCGCAGGTACGTGTGTGTGACGTGCGGGAAGCGATTCCTCGACAAACAGACGTTGGACGAACATGGCGTTACACATTTACAGGTAAAAAGTCCGTTTTTGAAATTATTTTTGGGTAATTAGCTTTTTAACATATATGTACAAGGGAAACCTGCCTGTGTATAATAATATGACCTAATTCGATATGTTTCTTTATTGACAACCGAATTGGTTCGATATATTATGACAATATTGTTTTACGGAATATATAACAATGAATCGAATGTTCATTCGATACATAGTTACAACAAAATTAAATGAATTTCAAAGAATGGCGAATGCTCGATGGTCTGTTACAAGACGTATCTCTTCTAATCGATCAGCGCCTTTTATTTATTTATTTTATATTATTACATTTAATTCAGGTGACAGACAATAAATTGTACAGACCCATAGAATAAATACCTTACAGGTCACATACATTATATTATAATAATTTAAAACTTTTTTTTTTAATTTATTATAAAAAAAAGGTTTACAGACGTGAATGAACAGCTGTGAATTAAAAAAAAACACTGAGGTTTATTGTAATTAAAACTAAGAACATATTAAGCATTTATTCACAATTCACGACACTGTCGTCGTCATATTGCGCTGTATCGGCTTCGGTTGGGTGTTGTGAAGCCGTTATACAAATTTAGATATTAAAAAATAGTTTCTTTAACAGATAAAACCGTACCAATGTCACATCTGCCTCAAACAACTGACCCGCCGTTCCCGACTGCGCATGCACCTACGTGCACACGAAGAGGCAAGTCCGAGGCTCTTGCGTGTGTGCGTTAATTGTTCTAGAGCCTTCCGAGACGTGGAGGAGGCTATGGTAAGTGGTGGTTGCCATGGCAACCGCGGTGGTCGCTATGGCAACCGGGTCTGTTACCATGGCAACCGGTAACAGTGTTATAGCTAGTGAGGAAGCTCTTGCGTGTGTGTGTCAACTGTTCTAGAGTCTTCCGTGACGTGGACGAGGTTATGGTAAGGACACAATATACAGATACAACAAGTAGGGAAACTTCATACAAACCGTTCGAAATGGCTCACGCACACAAGCAAACGTGTTTACGAGATACGTGAGGGTATTCTTATATCTGTAAATTGTGATAATAGCCTTACGATTCTCGTAAACACGCTTGCTTGTGTGCGTGTAACTTTTGTATTACAACAATATATCGTAATATTACGTAATAATTACTATCAACAATATGCATATGAATTTATTGTTAATTTTTTAATATTGAAATGTTTATTCGCAGGAGCACATCACAAAACACGCGGAGTGTGTTGCGGCGGTTGCGAGCGAAGCGAAGCGGCACGAAGCGGGACAACTGTCGCCCACCAGCGGGCTTGTTACACGCAACCATACACGTAATTATATGCTATACACGTAACTATATACTATACACGCATACACGTATACACGTAATTGTATACTTTACACGTAACTATATACTATACACGTAATCCATACTATAATATTATAAATGCGAAAGTAACTCTGTCTGTCTGTCTGTTACTCAATCACGCCTTAACTACTGAACCAATTTGCATGAAATTTGGTATAGAGATATTTTGATACCCGAGAAAGGACATAGGCCACTTTTTATTGCGAAATATGTACAATAATATTATGTAGTAGTTAATAATATTAAATCTTTTTTATTTCTTACTTTTCCGTTTTTGAAGTCGGTTGTTTTTAACGCAGTTATTTTTATTTAATACTTTTTAGTGTATTTTTCAACACGAATCAAACGAGCCGAAACTCGATAAAGTTGAGTCAATATATTACTGAGTTCCTATGGCCACCTTCCGATTCTATCATCAAATCAGCTTCATGTCATGATAATGTTTCATCGCTATCAAATTTACATAGGTATACAAAATTTCAGCTCAATCGGTTACCGGGAAGTGAATCAAAGTTACTTGCTACATATCAACTTAGGCATCGAGTACAGACAAAAATGCTCATAAAATAAAAACAACTGGGCCTATCCGAAAAAAAAAATTATGGGACCAATTCGACACCATCCCGCATCGAACAAAAAAAGAATCACGTAAATCGGTTCAGAAACCTCGGAGTAATCGGTGTACAAACATAAAAAAAAATATACCGGCCGAATTAATAACCGCATAAAATCGCATGGAGAGCTTAATTTTCATTAAAGGCTCTAATCGCACGGAAACCTAAATTTTCACAAAAAAGCTCTAATCGCACGGAGAGCTTAATTTTCACAAAAAGCTCTAATCACACGGAAAGCTGAATTTTCACAAAAAGCTCTAATCGCATGGAGAGCTTAATTTTCACAAAAAGCTCTATTCGCACGGAAAGCTTAATTTTCACAAAAAAACTAATCGCACGGAGCTTTATTTTCAAAAAAAACTCTCATCGCACGGAGAGCTTAATTTTTCTCATTAAGCTCTAATCGCACGAAAAGCTTAATTTTCACAAAAAGCTCTAATCGCATGGAGAGTTTAATTTTAACAAAAAGCTCTAATCGCACGGAGAGCTTAATTTTCACAAAAAGCTCTAATCGCATGGAGAGCTTAATTTTCACAAAAAGCTCTATTCGCACGGAAAGCTTAATTTTCACAAAAAAACTAATCGCACGGAGCTTTATTTTCACAATAAACTCTCATCGCACGGAGAGCTTAATTTTTCTCATTAAGCTCTAATCGCACGAAAAGCTTAATTTTCACAAAAAGCTCTAATCGCATGGAGAGCTTAATTTTAACAAAAAGCTCTAATCGCACGGAGAGCTTAATTTTAACAAAAAGCTCTATTCGCACGGAAAGCTAAATTTTCACAAAAAAGCTCTAATCGCACGGAGAGCTTAATTTTCACTAAAACTAATCGCACGGAAAGCTTAATTTTCACAAAAAGCTCTAATTGCACGGTGAGCTTAATTTTCACAAAAAGCTCTAATCGCACGGAGAGTTTAATTTTCACAAAAAGCTCTAATCACACGGAAAGCTTAATTTTCACAAAAAGCTCTAATCGCATGGAGAGCTTAATTTTCACAAAAAGCTCTATTCGCACGGAAAGCTTAATTTTCACAAAAAAACTAATCGCACGGAGCTTTATTTTCAAAAAAAACTCTCATCGCACGGAGAGCTTAATTTTTCTCATTAAGCTCTAATCGCACGAAAAGCTTAATTTTCACAAAAAGCTCTAATCGCATGGAGAGTTTAATTTTAATAAAAAGCTCTAATCGCACGGAGAGCTTAATTTTCACAAAAAGCTCTAATCGCATGGAGAGCTTAATTTTCACTAAAAGCTCTATTCGCACGGAAAGCTTAATTTTCACAAAAAAACTAATCGCACGGAGCTTTATTTTCACAATAAACTCTCATCGCACGGAGAGCTTAATTTTTCTCATTAAGCTCTAATCGCACGAAAAGCTTAATTTTCACAAAAAGCTCTAATCGCATGGAGAGCTTAATTTTAACAAAAAGCTCTAATCGCACGGAGAGCTTAATTTTCACAAAAAGCCCTATTCGCACGGAAAGCTAAATTTTCACAAAAAAGCTCTAATCGCACGGAGAGCTTAATTTTCACTAAAACTAATCGCACGGAAAGCTTAATTTTCACAAAAAGCTCTAATTGCACGGTGAGCTTAATTTTCACAAAAAGCTCTAATCGCACGGAGAGTTTAATTTTCACAAAAGCTCTAATCGCACGGAGAGCTTAATTTTCACAAAAAGCTCGAATCGCATGGAGAGCTTAATTTTCACAAAAATTTCTAATCGCACGCAGAGCTTAATTTTCATTAAAGGCTCTTATCGCACGGAGAGCTTAATTTTCATAAAAAGCTCTAATCGCACGGAAAGCTTAATATTCACTAATAAAAATAACTGCGTTAAAAACAACCGACTTCAAAAACGGAAAAGTAAGAAATAAAAAAGATTTGACATTATTATTTACTACATATTATTTATATGTGCTATTTATTAAAAAGGTTTGATGTCGGTGCACGGGCTTAATACTAAGTGCTTAATGTTCGGCACCAACTTCAAACCTATTTAATTAATATCACATCCATACTAATATTATAAATGCGAAAGTAACTCTGTCTGTCTGTTTGTTACTCAATCACGCCTGAACTACTGAACCAATTTGCATGAAATTTGGTATAGAGATATTTTGATACCCGAGAAAGGACATAGGCCACTTTTTATTGCGAAATATGTACCACGGGCGAAGCCGGGGCGGACCGCTAGTATACTATACATGTATACAAGTAATATGCTATACACGTAATTATATACTTTACACGTAACTATATACTATACATGTATACACGTAATTATACTAATATTACTAACGGTCCGCCCCGGCTTCGCCCGTGGTACCTACACGTTAAAACTATCCTATCTCTCAAGTTGGATCGAACTGCACATGGTGTGCGAATTTTATTACAATCGGTTAAATGGTTTAGGAGTCCATTGAGGACAAACATTGTGACACGAGATTTATATATATTAAGATAAAGCTGAAAAGTTTGTTTGTTTGAACGCGCTAATCTCAAGAGTCCGATTTGAAAAATTCTTTCGGTGTTAGATAGACCATTTATCGAGGAAGGTTATATTATGCTTTCATTATGCTAAGACCAACAGAAGCAGAGCACTGTGGGTGAAACCGCGGAGCACAGCTAGTATACTATACACGTATACACGTATACACGTATACATGTATACACGTTTTTTTTTTGGACTTACTATATACATTTTTATTATTACGTATTTGTTCACATTCCAGAATCTTTCACCAAGCCAATACCACGTGAAGTGTCCACCGACGAGAGTCGAACCTTGCTCCACGGGTTGGATGCTACAGCGCTAACTATTGTGCGTGTGGTGCGGGTTGATAAGGCTTTCCGATGCGAGTATTGTGAGGAGTGAGTTGAAACATATTTATATTTATCTATACTTCTATACTAATATTATAAGGGCTGATTTTTCAATCCTTGGTTAAAACTTATTCGTCGAATAATGTATAAAACTACCATTTTAAAAACGTATTCTAATTGCCCGTATTTGACAGTTTACGTGACATTTTAATATTATCGTGTAATACTTTATTGGACGGATAAGTTTTATCTAAGCATTGAAAAATCGGCCCTTAAGAGGAAAGGTTTGTATGTATGTATGTATGTTTTTCACGCATAAACTACTGGACCAATTTTGATGAAATTTGGCACAGATAATCTTTAGACCCTGAGAAAGAACATAGGCTACCTTTTATTGCGAAATATGTACCACGGGCAAAGCCGGGGCGGACCGCTAGTTAAAAATAAAATGAAATAATTTGGAAAATCCAAAAGTGCACGCCTCATAATTTTTTTTAATAAATATTTATTAATTATTATTTTTGTTTATTTAATAACAATTAAACCACATCGAATCAGACCCTGAAAAATGAAAGGGTTCTATTCCTGAGCATACTCAAGCGTAAGAGAAAAAAAAAGACTCGATTAGTAAAGTATTTCGGTCGCTATCGTGTTAACAAGAAAAAGGATCCGCACATACAGACACACGGACGTCCAAGACAGAACTTTTTTAAACTGTTTTTTAACTAGTTTAACCTTTTGAACGCCAATGACATCTATAGATGTCATGCGCAATCGTGCCCTGTGCGCCAACGACACCTATACATGCCAAGAAACAGATCATAGATAAATACAAAATAAACATATTAAACCTTTACTTTTACGTGTTTTATTTATACAGTTTATGAACTGAATCCCCAGTTATTACATAATTGTACACAGTAAACAAAATTGCCAAGTAGTTATTCAAATATTTGATGACAAAAAATAACTTAATTAATGGCTAAAAAAACATGTTCTCTCGCGCCAATGACATGTATACGTGCCTACTAGTGATGTAGTGTAATATTCAAGTAACTTCATTAAAATTTCAGCGAAATTAATCTAATTCGCTTAATTTTTGTAATAACTACAAAAAAATATATAAGCTTAGTCACTGAGAAAAAAGGTAAATACTACATTCTTTGGTATAATACCATATTGTCTATATTGTGGATATTGTTGATTTGAATATTTTCCTTTTCGCCAATCATGCGCATCCCTAGCACAGTATCGATATGCAATCCCTTCTGCGCCATTGACATGAATAGATGTCGGACTGGTGACGTCGTAAGCGCGTGCCGCGTTGTTAAGTGCGGAAAGTTGTAAAAATATTTTATCGAGTATTGCCGAGAGTGTGAGTGCCTTTATTAGAATATTCTTATGATACAAATTGTCGCTATGTCATATCAAAATATGGTAACCTACATATAATTAGTATTTGTAATAACTCAAGTATTAAACTAAATGATTGGAAAATAAATATGTAGTTTTAGAGCTATTACGCACTGTCGACAAGTCGCCGGCGACTGTGACTTACTATAGTTTAAATAGGGGCTTGCGCACTGTCGTCCAGGAGTAAGTCCAGTCGCCGGCGACTGGTCGACAGTGCGTAATAGCTCATAATGCAATTCCCTTTATTTAAAGGTTTTGATATTTACAAATAAACACTCCACAATAATACCTATAGTTCATATAAACTTAATAAATAAACTCGATAAGTTATAATAATATACAGCTACACATCCCTAATCAGAAGCGAGAGATTATAAAAAAAAGGATGGTTGCCCGCGCCATTGGCATGTATACATGCCAATGGCGCGTAACTGATAGAGAATAGTGCTGTAACTTGCTGCAATTTTATATGTATTTTTGTATCTCAAAAGGTTGATTTTTTTTGTTGATAGTTGCTATTTAATGTGGTCTTAAGTTTTTACAGTAGGAGATGAGGTTAAATAAATATTATTTTTGTGTTATAAGCTGTTTATTCAAATATTCAGACGTGAATTATTATGTTTATCGATAACATTTTGGAATCCCTACTATTTTCTAGGTTATCTCATTGAATTTGTGGCTTGGCGTGGAGGGCACGGCGATGCGTTTTTGCTCTGGCGGTCAAAAGGTTAAATAACAAAAATGACATCAAAAATATCATGAACGTTAAGAATAGTGTTTTTTCTTAATATGTGTGTGTATGTATTATCTTACAAGTGCAATGTATGATACATAAAGACATTTTAAGTTTGAAAAATCAGATGTTTTGCGCGAAGTGACAGTAGTACCCACCTCAACGCTTCGCTTATGAGGCGTGCAATACGTTTATTATGTATACATAAAAAGATACAAATAAAATGAAACTAAGTCTAACTTAAATATATGTATAGTACAATAGGCCGGCCAATCAGTGCAATACACTGATTTTTAGTGGTTGCCTTACTAGCTGTGCTGTCCGGTTTTACCCGCAGTGCTCCGCTCCTGTTGGTCTTAGAGTGATGATATATAGCCTATAGCCTTCCTCGATAAATGGGCTATCTAACACCGAAATAATTTTTGAAATCGGACCAGTAGTTCCTGAGATTAGCGCGTTCAAACAAACAAACTCTTCAGCTTTATATCATTAGTATAGATAAGATGGATTGGTTTTAATTTATAACTTATAAGTAATAAGAGGCAGAATATCTACAAAGTGTATGACTCACTCCCCCCCCGCGCCGCCATCAGATTTTGTTCGTGGTGTAGTGGTGACTGGTGGCCTCTCTATACGTAGTAATAATACCTAAATATGTATTTTAAAAATTTAAATATATATTTATGTTCAACCTGATTTTCAAGTTAAGTTCAAGTTGCAGATTCATGTTCAAGTTTTTATTTAGAGCCAGAAAAAGAAAACTGACATTTATTCATGTATCTAATAATTACTTACTTAATACTACATGAAAATAAATTTAAATAAATTCGTTCTACATTACTATTTGATACAAATTCTCATCAAAATCTGCACATCCGTTACTAAACCTACATGTATTTTCAGCGTGTTCTACTTGGAAGAAGCTCTCAACTCGCACAGATCAATACACAAGGGCGTGAAGAATCCGTTTGTCTGTCACATTTGTAGAGTCAGCTTTGCAACTTATTCCAGGTATTTATTTTATTTAAAACTAGTGGTCCGCCCGGCTTCGCCCGTGGTACATATTTCGCAATAAAAGGTAGCCTATGTCCTTTCTCGGGTATCAAAATATCTCCATACCAAATTTCATGCAAATTGGTTTAGTAGTTCAGGCGTGATTGAGTAACAGACAGACAGAGTTACTTTCGCATTTATAATATTAGTAGGGATGTCTATAAATTGTAGGTGTATATATGTACATATATTTATACATTTTTTTACACAATGAAAATACAAAAAATATACCTCCTTACCTTATAGTACTTAATACAATACCGTTATCATGAATATAATGATTTTGATGCGGTTTTTTGTAATAGATAGAGTGATTCAAGAGGAAGGTTTTAGTTTATTAGGTTTTAGACAAAGCGGGCGAAGCCGCGGACGGTAAGCTAGTTTGTAATATAAGCTTATAATTTTTTAAAGAATAGAAACACCCGTTTCCTTGGTCTATCTTCTCATATGTTTCTGTTTATTCTTTGAATATTCCTAAACTAAACTTACAATAAAATAAGGATTTATTTATGTTTTCGTACGTATGTTTGTTATGTTTTCACGCAAAAACTATAAAACTAAATATCAAATAACAAATTATTTAACTATCTCCAGATGTACGACACACAAAACGACTCACGGCTTTTACAAGCGCAATTTGTCCGACTGCAATAAGGAGGGTAGTTCGAACATACTGGGATATGGCGGCTTTCCCGTTGTCAAGCATTTTTTGTGCGAGGTATTTATCAATCTATCTATACTAATATTATATATCTATACTAGCAGTCCGCCCCGGCTTCGCCCGTGGTACCTACATGTTTATACTATCCTATCTCTCAAGTTGGATCGAACTGCATGGTGTATTAACCGACTTCAAAAAAAAGGAGGAGGTTATCAATTCGGCCGGTATGTTTTTTTTTATGTATGTACACCGATTACTCCGTGGTTTCTGAACCGATTTACGTGATTCTTTTTTTGTTAGATGCGGGATGGTGTCGAATTGGTCCCATAAAAATTTTATTCGGATAGGCCCAGTAGTTTTTATTTTATGAGCATTTTTGTCTGTATTTGTAAATGTTGCAAGTGCAAGTTTGAAGTCGGTTGTTTTTAACGCAGTTATTGACTTGTTATAATCGGTTAAGTGGTTTAGGAGTCCATTGAGGACAAACATTGTGACTCGAGATTTATATATATTAAGATTAAGGTGATGAATTAATTTTTCTAACATTTACGGCCCTTTTTAAACCTTCGTAATTTTTATATTATTAAAGTTGTCGTGATGAAAATTCTTGACAAGAAAGTTCAATAGTAACACAATACGTCTACCGTTTTAGAAACATGATTCCATGATATTTTCTCGATAGAAAAAAAATACAAAGTTATCATTGTTATTTTTTTTTAATCTCTGGCATCTTCAAAATAACAAACGTAAAGTTACGACTTTTTAAATATTAACTATAAAATATACAACCTATACGTCTACCGTGTTAGAATTTTGAAATATGCGATGGTTTTGAAATAAACAAGAAATACTTGAAATTAGCGCGCGACCAGCCAATATAGCGAGAGCCGCCCTGTACCTTCCCACCCCGATCGCTGCACGATTCATTCCCGCTACGGCTGTCACACGGGGAACTTGTGTCGCTTGCGCAATCGTAAAAAAGGGTGACAACACGATAAGACAAAATGAGACAAATGGGGACAATAAAGAAAATAAGAAGAAGAAACATAAAGGTTGGAGGAAAAAGAATGCTTACAATTGGAACAAATTAATGAAGTAAGTTGGTTTTATTTTAAACTAGCGGTCCGCCCCGGCTTCGCCCGTGGTACATAATATTTACGTTTTCTCTACATAAAAACCATCCTCGTACTTCAAGGAATATAATAAAAAAAGAATGATCGAAATCGGTTCAGCCGTTCTCGAGTTATGCGCTTACCAACACATTTTACGATTCATTTTTATATATAAGATTTGATGATATTTGTATTATAGACGATGTTTGATATGTACCCCTGTTTTAAGTACATAACGAATGTGTAAGATTTTTTCATGTATAGCATAAATAATCTTTTCAGAAATCCGGAATCCAGAAGGAAAATAAACCAAATGATTGTTCACAGTGTGAATCCACTCCTTCGTAAGTACCTTTATTCAGTCAAAAATGTATGTTATCAAAGCTCTACTGGTTTTATCGCATGATTCCATTTTTAGCAAAAAGCAACAAAGTGCAAAGAAATAAAAAATCATGGTGAACTTAGTGGAAGTATGGTGGCCGTAATATGGAACAGGAGCTCATTGGAGTAGTATTATATTTAAAAAAAATACGAAATAATTTCAAGAATTACATTTCTTAGAAGGTGGTAGATAAGTATGTTGTATAAAGAATTTGATGTTGATATTTATTTCATTTATACACTACACCTGTGCGGGAAATTGCTTAGTAATAAAACAGGTTTATATTCATATTTACATAGTAATGTGAGTTTTCATTTCGAAAAATTTTGTGTAAGTATATTAAATTGAGTTCCTGGGTGATCTGGAAACACAATTGGGCCCGGAAGATGGCGCTGCAGTCACTCCTCCTAATGACATGAACCGATTTGGATGAATATTTGTGTGCACATTTCATTTTTGTGGGATGATTGGTTGATTCGTTTTCACATTAGCTAATATTATGTATTTTTGTTGTAAACTTAATTTAATGTTTATAATACATTATTATTGGTATAAATAAGCAAGTGTTCGTCTCACATTGCTGTACCTGCCTACCTACCCTACCAGGGCCTAACTTTGTTCTGGCTATTTTATTTTGATTATTTGTAATGAATAATTACAATTATAATAGAGTGCAAAAAATAAATACATGCGTCAATATATTTTGTGTTTTTTTAAACAATTTTTTTATTTAAAAAAATATCATTCCGACCGCGGCTTTGCCCGCGTGGAAGTAGATTATATCGTGAACCCTGTCTTATCCCACAGAAGTGTTCAGTTCGGATAAAAAGTATCCTATGTGTAAATCCAGGCAATTAGCTATATTTTATCAAAATTGGAAATGTAGTCTTGACGTGATTAAGTAACAACTAACAAAAAAATATACAAATTAACATCCAAAGTTTCGCATCAGTTTTACTGTATTAGTGATATCTTCCACTCTTGACTTTGACTGAGAAGAATTAGGGTTTATAACTTCTTTCAGAAATAGTACCTTTCATTTCTGGGCATGACGTAATATCTACGTCAGCATCAAATTCTATCTAAATCCATTCAGTAGTCCGCGTTATTGAGTACCATTTCATTTTTTCAGAGTAACAATATTTTTTGTTATTTTAAAGATTATTTATAACCTGTATTATTTTGTAATAAAGTAAACATTACGAAATAATAATAATTATTAATAATGTCTAAGTAGTTGTTAAAAAGAAGATTATTTGTTTATAAGCAAGAAAATAAAACCAATAAATCAACAATTAAATATATGTATAACAATATTATAACTGTATGACGACTCCATACATGTTTGTCCCGAGTCGGCCAGCGGCAGCGCGGCGAGTTTGCAAGAATGACTTCGCGCACACCCGCGTTCGCGATAGCGAGCTATTAGACTCCGCCCGCCAAGCAGTAGATTTTTTTTTGTGTATCGTCTTAATATGTTATTGTTTTTTTTCAGGATTGTGGCCGTTCCTATCTCCATTGGACATATTTACAAGTACACAGACGTATGAAACATGCAAACGAAAACTTTTTGTTCAAATGCAATCAGTGTGAATTGACCTTTCCCAATAGGTGAGTTTAAACTCAAACTCAAACTCAATTTTTAGCCATGTAATATATTATTATTAATTAATGTATGACATTAAATAAAATATTTTGGATTTTCGCTTCAGTAAACATTAAAAACTTAAATCAATATATAAGTTTTACAACGCTAAATCATTAATTTTACAAGACTATAGTGGAGCATAGGCAACATTTGACGTCTATCAGTTGTATCTTCGAAGAGAGGTAACCTGCTTAAAAACATCGATTAAAGTGAATTAATCGATACGGACTTGAAACATTATTGTCAATCGAACTTGAAACACATGTCAGTTTTAAAATTTATCAGACAAATCCCTGTCCCAGTAATATACATAATATAAAAAAAAACACAACGCATTTATTAATTTATGATGATTTTTATTCACAAATAATCATTGCATTCGATTTTAGATGTCAGATTTCGATTTTTAGAATAACGTCTCTGGTATTTAAAAGGTTTATTGACAAAAAATTGTAGCGACGTCAGTTCTTTTAATTAGAAATTATTTATTATGCTTAGAATGGTTTATCAGTAAAATCAATTCTTAAAATTACTTGTATCAATCGTTATTATTATAAATATGTAATCGCAATTGAAAAACTAAAGCAAATGTGCAGTTCTAGGAAGGAAATAACATATTATTCTATGTCGTCGTTACTAAGTTACGTTGTTGAATTTTGTTGAACCGTCAATTGTTGCCTATAAAATATAATGGCTCTCTAACTATTCAGAATGTCGATTACATAAAATGATTAAAAATTTAGATCAATTTAAAAAATAATAGAATTACTAAGTATTTTTGTTATATACAGAAACCCTTTTAACTCATACCTACTTTTAAATACTTACAGTTGGAGTGTCGCATACCACAGGAAAAAAGTACACGGCAAAACTTGTCAAGAAGATGGCGGCACTACTAAAATTGCTAGACAGGACTATTACAGGTATCTATAATGATTTAAAAATTGTCGTTGTTACTTTTTCATGTAAAAACTACTGGATGAATGGAAAAAACTTTACAAGAATATAAAATACTAGAGGTCCGCCCCGGCTTCGCCCGTGGTACATATTTCGCAATAAAAGGTAGCCTATGTTCTTTCTCAGGGTCTAAAGATTGTCTGTGCCAAATTTCCCCAAAATCGGTCCAGTAGTTTATGCGTGAAAACCATACATACATACATAATTACAAACTTTTCCTCTATAATATTAGTATAGATTATATCTTTCTATAATATAAAAATGAATCGCAAAATGCGTTGGTAAGCGTATAACTCGAGAACGGCTGAACCGATTTCGTTAATTCTTTTTTTTATAATATTCCTTGAAGCACGAGGATGGTTCTTATGGAAAGATAACGTAAACATGTACCATGGGCGAAGCCGGGGCGGACCGCTTGTATCATAATAAAACATGAGCTATGGAAAACACTTTTTCTCTTCTTTTTCTGTTAATATGTATAAGAATATATTTCAATATTTAAAAAAAAAAACATTTCAATTTAATTGATGGTACACAAACAAGAGAAAACTTAATAGTTAAAAAAGTCTGTCTGTTACACCTAAAACTTAATGAAGGGATAGTTTCAATTATTTAATTTAGTTATGTATTCAATTTCATATTATTTTTGCTGTTACAAAAAATCCGTTAGGCATAGCATGAGATTTTTTATGAGTCGAAACGTTTTTAAATCACTACATTACGATTTTTAGAATACCATGCCGCGATTGTGACGAAGTCTTGCCGAACAAGATTGAGCTCTATAAGCATAGACAGAAGATGCACTGCGATGAGTCGCTTGAAAATGAAGGATTTGAAGGTTCGTAAATGCTAAAAATAATTGAATATTTAACGGTTTTAAAACTCGTTATATTTCTATTAAAAAATATGTTTCGTTAATTTTTGAGAAAACGGTTAAAACCGTAGTTTAACAGTGGATAGCACCCTCAATTCTATTTTAAGAGGTTTTTTTTATCGTTTTTAAGGTAATTTTCTATGTAATAAATCTGTCTTTATTAACCGACTTCAAAAAAAAGGAGGAGGTTATCAATTCGGCCGGTATGTTTTTTTTTTTTTTTTTTATGTATGTACACCGATTACTCCGAGGTTTCTGAACCGATTTACGTGATTCTTTTTGTGTTCGAATTGGTCCCATAAAAATTTTATTCGGATAGGCCCAGTAGTTTTTATTTTATAAGCATTTTTGTCTGTATTTGTAAATGTTGCAAGTGCAAGTTTGAAGTCGGTTGTTTTTAACGCAGTTATCACTTGTATTTTTACATATTGCGTTGCAACTACACAGCATAAATAATACATATAGATATGTATATAATAATGTAGCGTATTAAAAACTATTTTAAATGGTTATTTTCTTAACAAACGAAACAGAGATATTTTATAGTTTACCAAAGTACTAAAACAAACTTTAAAGAGCAACTATGGAGTTTCTTGCCGGTTCTTTTCTATAGATATTGCTTTCCGAATCGGTAGTAAATAAAAATATGTAATGACGATTCGAAAGTGCTTCTAATAGAAGTCTAATTGAATAAATAAATGTTTGAGTTTGAGTTTGGTATTATACTCAGTTTTAAATAGTTCTTTTTACAAATGAAACAGAGACATTTTACAGTTTACCAAAGTATTGAAACTTGCTTTAAATCGTGTTTTATTTCAGCGAATATACCAGAAACAATAATAGACAAGGATACAACAGTTTGCTCGAAATGTGGACACAATTTGCACAACGCGAACGCTCTGCAGAAACATTTGAAGTAAATTATATATATTATATTGTTTATATTTTAGACAATTATTATTTGATTTCATATTAGAAGTATGCTTTTCGTCCGCGGCTTCGGTCAATTTGTCTAAAACGCAATAAATTGTATACTAAAACTTTCCCCGAGAATCACGCTATCTATTGAAAACAACCACATCAAAATCTGTTGCGTAGTTTTAAAGATTTAAGTATAATATATAGCGAACGAATGACCCGAGTAGTTTTTTTTGTGTGGTGTCTCTCTTAGGCGCGGGTCAAACACAAGCGGCACGCCACGGTTGTGCCAAGGTTGCGCCGCCTTTCCAAAATTATTTCATACAATATGCCAATTAGTCCGGGATACATCGCCCATTTTTGCAAGTGATTACTATCAAGCTAATTTTTCGTGAGTAGCTTTATTTTGATGAGGATCATGACAGGGCATCTCATCAAAATAAAGCTACTCACGAAAAATTAGCTTGATAGTAATCACTTGCAAAAATGGGCGATGTATCCCGGACTAAATAGCGCACCCGATGCACGCCTGCGCCGCGCATATATAAGATTGAAAAATATATTTATGTCACTTTTTCAGAGAAGTACACGGCGTAAACGCGTGTGGTGCTACCAAAAATAAAGACGAAAGGAATGTAGCTTGTGACCTGTGTGGAGTTAGCTTTAGACGGTGGGTTTGATTTAAAATAGTTATTTTTAATTAAATATATCTATTATTGTTAATTATATATTTGGTTTTTAGAAACTGTATTACATAAAACTCTAGATCAAGTCAAGGACTATTAATAAAGTGAGGGTAGTTGGGTCGAACGTCATATATAAACAACGTCCGCCCCCCCCCAGGCACGATTTGTACGAATGCGCCAGTAGTCAAAGAAAAGCGGCATTTTATAGTATTCGACAGCTAAACATGTTCGGACAAGAAGCAGTGACAACTATTCATCCACTTAAATATTAAATCGAAAGTTACGTCTAACACTATTTATATTTTAATTTCATAATATATATAACGTAACTAGCGGTCCGCCCCGGCTTCGCCCGTGGTACCTACATGTTTAAACTATCCTATCTCTCAAGTTGGATCGAACTGCACATGGTGTGCGAATTTTATTATAATCGGTTAAGTGGTTTAGGAGTCCATTGAGGACAAACATTGTGACACGAGATTTATATATGTATATAATATATAAAGATATTCTAATAGCAGTTCGCGAAGTAACGCAGCGGGAACGCGAGCGAAGCGATGTGCTAGATGTAGACTGCGAAATGATTTGAGACATCTAGCCGCAAGGAAACTTGTTGTTATTGAGGTATTTACTATTTGTATCTATTACTAGCTGTGCCGCGCGGTGTCACCCGCATTGCTCCGTTCCTGTTAGTCGTAGCGTGATGATATATAGCCTATAGCCTTCCTCGATAAATGGGCTATCTAACACGGAAGGAATTTTTCAAATCGGATCAGCAGTTCCTGAGAATAGCGCGTTCAAACAAACAAACTCTTCAGCTTTATGAGTATAGATGTCTGTATCAAATTTCATACGAATCGGTTGAGTGGTTGACGCGTGAATAAGAGACAGACAAACAGAGATAATAGATATAGACATACACTAGATATCCGCCCGCGGCTTCGCCCGCGTTTTCAAAGGAAAACCCGCATAGTTCCCGTTCCCGTGGGATTTCAGGGATAAAACCTATCCTATGTGTTAATCCAAGTTAGCCTCTATATGGATGCTAAATTTCATTGTAATCGGTTCAGTAGTATTTGCGTGAAAGAGTAACAAACACACACACAAACTTTCGCATTTATAATATTAGTAGGATTTAATAAATAAATATTACAGGTCGAAGGTTTGAATCCCAGTCCGGGCCAAGTTTTACAACATTTGGTTCAAAATAACATCAACCGGGATAAAATTATTGACGTATCTGTTGTTTCTTTTGCTAAGGTATGGTTTTTTATTTATTTATTTAGTAAAAAGTTGTTTATTTATTTAGAAAATATTTTTTTATTTAACTAGTAAAAAGTTGTTTTTTGTTTTGTTTTCACATAATATTTATGAAAATAGAACGATGCGTAAAGAAAATAAATTAAACTATGAGAAATGATTACTCTATTTTTGCATATTTTTGGAAAATATAAGTACAAAAGTCATGATTTTTGGCTACGAAACATAGTTCAAGTGGGTTGTAGGTTCGATATAATTAAATAAGTTTTGAAGTGAAACTTCTTTAGGCGCGATGAAATTGAAATTTCAAGGTCGCATCATGACAATACCGTCACGTCATGGAGTATAGCGACGATTTTGATATCTTTGAATCTTGCTAAAAAAGTTTCACTTTTGACACGTGTGCTCGGCACACACGCTCTTTTTTTAATAAAGAAATACCATAAGCATAAGGCGAGTTCGAATAACGATAGGTACATAATTTAACTTTTTATGTTTAAATATAAAAAATAATATTATTAAATGCAAAGCACAAAAGAAAAAAACCCGCAGTAATTATTATTTTTCCTTTCACAAAGATAAATATAAAAAGTTAATTGAAAATATAATATTATAAATGCGAAAGTAACTCTGTCTGTCTGTCAGTTACTCAATCACGCCTGAACTACTGAACCAATTTGCATGAAATTTGGTATAGAGATATTTTGATACCCAAGAAAGGACATAGGATAGGTTTTATCTCGGAAATTCCAAGGGAACGGGAACGATGCGGGTTTTTCTTTGACTGCGCAGACGATGCCGCGGGTGGAAAGCTAGTAGTAATATATAATTTAACTTTTTATGTTTAAATATAAAAAATAATATTAAATGCACAGCACAAAAGAAAAAAACCCGCAGTAATTATTATTTTTCCTTTCACAAAGATAAATATAAAAAGTTAATTGAAAATTGACTTATCTATGGAAATATCATTTTTTTCCGGAAACTGTTATAATAAATAGATTACTAATATTACATGTAAACTCAATTAGAGGAAAGATTAAAAATAGATCATAGATCGATAATCTTTGATATTGTAAAAACCATTATGTTTTTGCCAATTCATTGAAAATAATGGATTTTTTTTTGGTAATTTTTTTGGGATTTTTTCTTCACTACATAGTATAAAACAAAGTCGCTTTCTCTGTCCCTATGCCCCTTTGTATGCATAAATCTTTAAAACTACGCAACGGATTTTGATGCGCTTTTTTTTATAGATAGAGTGATTCAAGAGGAAGGTTTTAGTATATAATTTATTAGGTTTTAGACAAAGCGGGCGAAGCCGCGGGCGGTAAGCTAGTAAATTATATTCAAGAATTATTTTGATTTATTTTGATTGGGTTTGGTACCGATTTCGATGATTCTTTCTTTATTTGGAAGGTGGTGCCTTCCATAAGGTCCTATAAATTTTGTTGTTCTAGTTTCAAGGCGGTTTAGTTTTTTGAAAGAAAGAAAGAAAGAAAGAAAGATCATTTATTTGACTCCACAATAATAGCAAACACAATTAAACATTTTTCGTTAAACAATTATTATATATTATGAAGTTGCCTCTAAAAAGTTGTCTGGTAGAGATCACTGCATAGTGATAAGGCCGCCCATTGTGCTATATACTGTTTTCGTGTGTTTTCTTTTATGTATTTTTTTATATACAATTTGGTTTCATATATTTTTAGGGGTCAACGAGTATCATACCGAATTCTCAAAGAGCTTTATCGATGTTGAAAGTACCAAGAATAAAAATTGAGTTAGAGAAGCGGAGCGATAATAAAGGTTTGTATATTTTTACTAATATTAAAAATGTGTGGCTGTCTGTAGCGTTTTTAATTTAAAACAAGAAATTAATTGAAGCGATTTTGATGAAATTTGAATTAGAAATAGACTGGAAGAGCGAAAGAACATGGGCTTTTGGTAAGAAAACAAAACTAAGTAAAGAATGGAAAAAAGTATCGCTTTTAAGATAAACATTTTATTATATAATAGTTTTAGGACAATTGTTAAAAGTAAATTACATGATTTTTAACAATTTTCCTAAAACTATTATATAATAAAAACAAAAATATTTTGTTTGTTTGTGTGTTAGTTACATAACTAAACTACTTTTTCCCCGACTCGAGTTTTTATTACAACTTCCATTAAATATGTTATTTATTTATTTATTTATTATTTATAGATATATTTTCACAAACAAGAATGAATAAGGCGGCGCATACACCTGCGATTCTACAACACGCCAGCCAAGTGTATGGTGACCCTAATTATACTGTAAGGAGTCATGATGTATGTATTATTTTTATTATTATTTTAAAGTTAATAATATTTAAGGTAACTTTTGTATGTGGAAAGTTTTATTGTGATGTAAATAATGTTTTTAGGTTAGTTTCTAATGTGAAAAGTTTTGTCAAAATTAGTTTAGCATTTTGGGTTTGTGATTACTTACTATTAAGGGTGCTATAACAGTTTTTTAACAAAAACCGCTATTTTACGGTACAATTTTAACTCAAAGCACTTACACGTGAGAACAAAGTAATATCTTAATTTAAAGATAATATATTCAGTTCTACGATCATCTTATAAAAATTGTACGACGTCATACAAAATTGTCACTGAAATACGATTTTCCCAGCACAATGATCCCATAAAATGCAAAAAAATGGGGTCTAAACCGGTACACTTTTAAGAAAATTAAAAGCCTAATCTATCTTCTTACCTATAAATTATTGAGGGATATATAGTCCTTTATAGATTGTGATAATTTTTTTGTATCTAAATCAAAATTTTATTTCAATTATAAGCTAAATTAAAAATACTTGTCGATTTCTTCATACATTTTGCTCTCGCGGGTCGTCAGACCGCGCTCAGAAGCGCTCTTGGAAGGACGGGTGTATCGCTCCTCGTCCCAAAAATAAAAACGAATTAGAAAAAGATTATTGTGCGTATACTGTCGTTTTCGTGATTTGAAATATTTGATACTTTATAAGAGTAAACTGTATAAGTTTCATATTCCAGTTATTTGTAATTTAAAATTATGTTTTAAAAATTATGTTGACTGAGATCCTCTTTTTTTATGGGTTGTTGAACGGATTGGTGGGGTAAAGCAATTTGACAAAACTTAAATCCAAAATGGCGCCGACGAAAATTTGCCATCTTTTCGTCATGGGTGTCATTTTCATGGTTTTTGGGGTAGCTATTAACGAATATGAGGTTAAAACCAAAATCCAAGATGGCGCCGACGAAAATTTGACTTTTTTCGTGATGGGTGTCATTTTCATGGTTTTTGGGGTAGCTATTAACGAATATGAGGTTAAAACCAAAATCCAAGATGGCGCCGACGAAAATTTGCCATCTTTTCGTCATGGGTGTCATTTTCATGGTTTTTGGGGTAGCTATTAACTAATATGAGGTCAAAACTAAAATCCAAGATGGCGCCGACGAAAATTTTACATCTTTTCGTCATGGGTGTCATTTTCATGGTTTTTGGGGTAGCTATTAACCAATATGAGGTCAAAAATAAAATCCAAGATGGCGCCGACGAAAATCTGTTATTTTATTTTAGTTTACTTCTTTATTATTAAGAAAATTACACCTATGACGAAAAGATGTCAAATTTTCGTCGGCGCCATCTTGGATTTTGGTTTTAACCTCATATTCGTTAATAGCTACCCCAAAAACCATGAAAATGACACCCATCACGAAAAAAGTCAAATTTTCGTCGGCGCCATCTTGGATTTTGGTTTTAACCTCATATTCGTTAATAGCTACCCCAAAAACCATGAAAATGACACCCATCACGAAAAAAGTCAAATTTTCGTCGGCGCCATCTTGGATTTTAGTTTTGACCTCATATTTGTTAAGAGCTACTCCAAAACCTTGAAAATGACACCCATGACGAAAAGATGTAAAATTTTCGTCGGCGCCATCTTGGATTTTAGTTTTGACCTCATATTGGTTAATAGCTACCCCAAAAACTACCCACACTTGCAAATGTGTTTGCTACGTAGGAAAAGTTCAGATTTAAGAGTATCCTAGGTAATGTGTTATGTGACGAATACCTATAATTTATTTCATTCCGACTATTTTTCGGAATAACATACATTTACTAAGAATTGTATACAATGCCGGATTTAATACAGTGCCGGTAACATCATATGTATGATAATAATTCTACATTTCTTAAAAAGCTTTGATATTGTATACAATTCATAGATTATTATTCAATGAAATAATGATGTAAAATAGTCACACTTTTTTAAGTTGTTTGAATATACTAACATATTTATTAGGATCGTACCTACTAATAAAAGTAACAAAATGAATTTTTAAAGTTCCTAGTAATCTTCTGGAATCAATTTCAATAAAAATACATAATATCAAAAATTAAAAATAATATCAAGTATGAAGATGGTCTATAAAATGGAATGCGCTATGTTTACGTGAGCGTGATATTGCCGCGAACAAAGTTACGTCGTTAGATACCTAAATTTGAGTAACGCAGATTTGTGACAGCGTCCCTATTTCCTTTTGTTTGGCACTTTTTACGGATATCAAAAATATTATAATGCATATTCTATAGAAAATTCATGAATTATAGATGTTACTAGCTGTGCTCCGCGGTTTTACCCGCAGTGCTCCGCTCCTGTTGGTCTTAGCGTGATGATATATATAGCCTTCCTTGATAAATGGGCTATCTAACACCGAAAGAATTTTTCAAATCGGACCAGTAGTTCTTGAGATAAGCGCGTTCAAACAAACAAATTAACTCTTCAGCTTTATAATATTAGTAAAGATTACTATCCCTTAGTTATCTCATATGAAAGAAGGATTTTTTTAATACATTTCCTTGCTAATAGGTATCTTTTCATTTTAAGCATTTTTAATCGACTTCAAAAAAAGGAGGAGGTTATCAATGCGGCCGGTATATATTTTTTTATCTAAAAATTGCAATAGTCCAGTTTGTAATAATCTTGAAATAATTTGGAAAATCCAAAAGTGCACACCTCATAATTTTTTTTTTTTTAATAATTATTTATTAATTATTATTTTTGTTTATTTAATAACAATTAATCCACATCGAATCAGACCCTGAAAAATGAAAGGGTTCTATTCCTGAGCATACTCAAGCGTAAGAGAAAAAAAAAGACTCGATTAGTAAAGTATTTCGGTCGCTATCGTGTTAACAAGAAAAAGGATCCGCACATACAGACACACGGACGTCCAAGACAGAACTTTTTTAAACTGTTTTTTAACTAGTTTAAATAACAAAAATGACATCAAAAATATCATGAATGTTAAAAATAGTGTTTTTTCTTAATATGTGTGTGTATGTATTATCTTACAAGTGCAATGTATGATACATAAAGACATTTTAAGTTTGAAAAATCAGATGTTTTGCGCGAAGTGACAGTAGTACCCACCTCAACGCTTCGCTTATGAGGCGTGCAATAATTAAAAAATGTTTAAAAATAGTTATTTTAATTTCCAGATGCAGCAGATAAACGTTCAACGCTTGCTACAAGATGGCGGTCTAGTCAACAACCAAATATTGAATTTAAGTAACAATAGTAATATTTTATTGTAATAAACTGTTTTAATAGTAAAACTGATTAAAGTTCTGATTTTATTTCTTGTTTTATTTTCCCTGTATCCTTTTTTTATTTCACGGCTAACGGTAAAATAGTTCTTAAAGAACTCAGAAAAAAAAATGAAGTCAATATGAGTTCTGTTACATATAAATTAATTGAATATAAAATACCATACTATACCATACTAATATTATAAATGCGAAAGTAACTCTGTCTGTCTGTCTGTCTGTTACTCAATCACGCCTAAACTACTGAACCAATTTTCATGAAATTTGGTATGGAGATATTTTGATACCCGAGAAAGGACATAGGCTACTTTTTATCCCGGGAAAATGACGCAATCCCGGAAATCCCATGGGAACGGGAACTATGCGGGTTTTTCTTTGAATGCGCGGGCGAAGCCGCGGGCGGAAAGCTAGTATAAAATATATATCGGTAAAAAATAATATGCAGTAGGTATGTTCCAGACCTAAATGGTTCTAAATTAAAAATTACCTTGACCAAGTGAGAACATAAAAATTTGAACACAAGAAAATCAATAAATCTCTTGCTAAATTATTTACATAAAATAATGGAATTGTACACTTAAGAATGTGCCACGAATGAAGCCGCGGGCTCGATTTAGTAAAAAATAAAGCTTAGAAGTGTATAATAGCATTTTTATATTTTATCAACTAACTTATCGCCCGCGGCTTCGCTCGCTTTGTCTAAAACATAATAAATTATATACTAAAAACTTCCTCTTGAATCACTCTATCTATTAAAAAAAACCGCATCAAAATCCGTTGCGTAGTTTTAAAGATTTAAGCATACATAGGAACAGAGAAAGCGACTTTGTTTTATACTATGTAGTGATGATAGATCATCACATTGTGTTTTGACTTCTTCAGTGGCAAGTTATTAAAAAGCAGCTACCTAAATCAATAATTCTTAAACAAATATGGCATCCATGATATAATATTATTATTATCAAAAATTATAACTCACTCACGGTAATCTTAGATAACGTTTGATAGAATATCAATGAACACAGATTTTTGTAGTGCACCAGTCGGATATATCGTGTAAGTAATTATCTATTTATTTTAAAACAAAGCTATCATATATAAAATAATAATTGTTTGTGTATTTATTAATATAAATACTAATCAAGCGGCAAAAACAAAAGATTTTAACTGTGAACGTGTGTAAAATACACTCAAAAAAGTCAAAAGTAACAAATATTATTTTTAGAATCATAGATTCGCAATGATTATAATCTTCTTATATATATATAAAAATGAATCCCAAAATGTGTTGGTAAGCGCATAACTCGAGAACGGCTGAACCGATTTCGATAATTCTTTTTTTATTATATTCCTTGAAGTACGAGGATGGTTCTTATGTAGAGAAAACGTAAACATGTACCACGGGCGAAGCCGGGGCGGACCGCTAGTCTTCTTATATATAAAAATGAATCGCAAAATGTGTTGGTAAGCGCATAACTCGAGAACGGCTGAACCGATTTCGATAATTCTTTTTTTATTATATTCCTTGAAGTACGAGGATGGTTCTTATGTAGAGAAAACGTAAATATGTACCACGGGCGAAGCCGGGGCGGACCGCTAGTTATTTAATAATTATGTCAAATAGTATACAGATAACGGGAAAGCGAATACATACTTTTATTATAAATTCCAATACCGTTAGCTAATAATAGAAATCTTTTAACCCTTTTATAAGAAAAATATCTAAAAGTGAATCTTAAAAACGATAAAACGTTAAATTCTATAGATAACCCTATAATTTATTGAACATATTTTATATAAGAGATTTTATTTGAAATAATTATCTGTTGAGGAAAAGCTTAGGAAAAGTCATTTGGCAACATTGTCGAAAATAGAATTTCTACCGACTCGAGCTCAACAAATTTTGATCATGATTCATGACCCGACTTCCTGGTTCATACTAGGCAATACAATTATTAAATGGAACTGTTTTGACCACGTTTTGACCACCAAAAATTTATAAGAAAGATGAATGGAAAATTTTTTTTTAAATACCTAGGAGAAATGACTTTTTGGATATGGATGAAAACTGAAATTTAGCTTAAATATGGACAGAAGCAAGTGAATCCAGAACAATCGTTTTTTTCTCCCTTTTTTATTAAATTAAACTACATGTAAACTTAAAATTACAACATACTAGCGGTCCGCCCCGGCTTCGCCCGTGGTACCTACATGTTTAGGTTTTTTTTTCATAAGAACCATCCTCGTACTTCAAGGAATAGATTCCGCAGCGCACGCGATGACAGAATTTACACCTTGGGTTCCATTATTGCATTTTTGATAAGGATCTCAAATTTTTTTGAAAATGCAATATAGCCTATGTTGCTCAGTGAAGATGCAGCTTTCTAATGGTGAAAGAATTTTTGAAATCGGTCCAGTAGTTTATGCGTGAAAACCTTACATACATACATAATTACAGACCTTTCCTCTTTATAATATTAGTATAGATAAAAAAATGTACAGTTGTGTAGCATGCATTAAAGAAATTAAAACAAACAAAAATATATCATAATAATCAAAATACATATTAACGGCGTCTATCGATAACAGCAGTAGTCTTATCAAAACCCTTGAGTGCTTGAGATAGCACCTACAACAAAATTATACTTGAAACATCAAAGCGAAGTTAAGTATTGAAGATTATGATGTACTAGCTGTGCTATGCGATTTTACCCGCGGGAAAAATCAAGTATTTTTTATATCTCATGTGTTATTCCAATGTATGGATTCATCCGAATCTGTCCAGCCGTTTTTTCTTAAAGAGTAACTAACATCTATCCCTACCCACTAACTCTTGCATTTATAATATTATGTAGGTAGTAGGAGTAGGACTAGCTGTGCTGCGCTATTTCATTCGAGGGCAAATACAAATATTTAAATAGTTAATTATGGGTTATTCTAGTAATTAAGCTACATAACTTTAATCAAAGTTTAATCAAAGTCCGTTCAGTGGTTTTCGTGTAAAAACGTCATCCATGTTCGTACAAATTTTCGCTAATAGGTACATATTAGTAGGATTTAAAGGTAGGACTAGCGGTTTTTCCCAATTTGGTCACATTTTACTTGTGTTAAACTAACTATAATTGAATTAACTAGGTAACTACGAATATCAAAATGAATAGATATTATTATGTCAGACTTTATGAATGGAATGAAAGGAAAAAAATATTGTAGATTAGGCTAAAAATCTTATATATAAAAATGAATCGCAAAATGTGTTGGTAAGCGCATAACTCGAGAACGGCTGAACCGATTTTTATAATTCTTTTTTTATTATATTCCTTGAAGTACGAGGATGGTTCTTATGTAGAGAAAACGTAAACATGTACCACGGGCGAAGCCGGGGCGGACCGCTAGTATATATCAATAAATAAACAAATTTCCTATATTTATATGTTTTTCATTTAAATTTTAGACAGAAATGCATCTCCTGCCCTGCGTGAAAAAGTACGACGAAAAGGAAAGTCAATCAAAACAAATTGACAGAGAGATAAAACAATGGATCAAATCTTATAATGAAGTGAGTGATATCATAATTAAAAATTCTTGTATAAATCCTGGCTTAAGATAAAATAAATAAGCCAAATTGTGCATAATTCTTGCTTCCTTTGATAATTGTAGTCGATCCTTATACCTAAAAATGCTAAAAAAACTTCATAAGTTTGCGTTGACTGGTAGAAATTGCTGCTAAGTGATAAGGCTGTCTAAATTCGTTCTTTCGTTTAAAAGCACTTGTGCACATGTACGTGTGTTGGAGCCATGTATATATTAATGTAGGTACTCACACTCATACTTAACTCTTAAAAAATATTTATAATTGCAGGCTATCAAACTGTTATTACTAGGAACGGGAGAGAGTGGGAAAACCACGATTATAAAACAAATGAAGATATTACACATACAAGGTTTTAATAGTAGGTACGTATTTTCTTAAATCTTTATGTTTAGATAAGTACAACCGATTCCGCCGGACTGAAACTAAATAAAATATTATTTGCATGGCGGAAAGCGACATTGTTTTATAGGTACTTATACTTAGAAGTTAGAGCATTAAATTTTATATTATACTAGCGGTCCGCCCCGGCTTCGCCCGTGGTACCTACATGTTTAAACTATCCTATCTCTCAAGTTGGATCGAACTGCACATGGTGTGCGAATTTTATTATAATTGGTATATATATAAGTGGTTTAGGAGTCCATTGAGGACAAACATTGTGACACGAGATTTATATATATTAAGATAGTACAATTTTTCAGGGAGCGTTTAGACAAAATAGACCACATCAGGCATAATATTCATGAGTCAATTTACGAAATAGTGCATAACATGTCAGCTTTGAGCATTGGATTAGCGGACCCTAAGAATGTGAGGTCCCAACAATATATCCTTAAATTGGGAGTTTCTGGACCTGAGGAATATACAGAGGTAATTACTATTTCTTATACTACAAATTTATTGGATAACTAGATGTTACCCGCGGCTTCGCCCGCATAGTCAGAGGTAGCAAGTAACGCCATCTGTCGGAATTTACAAACTTTTCAATTGATTTGACAAATAGCATCAATATGAAATATCAATCTTCTCATGGCCTATACCCATTGAATCTAATCTCCCAACTGTTTTTAGCGTTTAATTTAATAGTTTGGATGTGAAGCACCCATATTATAAAATACTAGCTGTCCGCCCCGGCTTCGCCGGTGGTACATATGAAAAATAGATGTTAGCCGATTCTCAGACTTACCCGATATGCACAGAAAATTTCATGAGAATCGGTCCACCCGTTTCGGAGGAGTATGCAGACTAACATTGTGACACGAGAATTTTATATATAAGATATAAACGTACAAATTATGTAATCATAATATTAAAAAAATTTCAGAAACAACCGACTGATCAGGTCTTAGAATAGGATTGTCTCTTGTTTTCATTAAATACAATATTATATTTTAAATAACATTTGTTATTTATTCCATGCTTTTAGGAGTACTACGATCATGTGAGAGCATTATGGAAAGACAGCGGCGTCCGCGACTGTTTCAGACGATCCAATGAATATCAGCTGATTGACAGCGCTGAATAGTAAGTAAAACAAATGAAAACAGTTCATTTTGCATGAAGATAAAAAGGCAAAAATAAAAGTTAAATTAATACACACACACACACACAGAAAAAAGAAAAATATCGTAAAATTATATCGTGTATGTGTTCGACTCAATAACTGCTGGACAGATTTTCATGAGTTTCACCAAAAACTTGAGTCTTCGAGAAGATTAGATGCATGTTGGATGTGTGTCTATTTGCAAGTGAGCTGAAATAACTCCAAGATTTTGTAAAATATACACCAGATGGCGTTGATGGTTTCAAAAATTTTCATTTCTTACACATAAGTATATTTTATAACTAAGATAATATTATTTCTTATATTTAAAATATTCCACCTAATTTAAACTATTTATTATATTATATTTATACTAGCGGTCCGCCCCGGCTTCGCCCGTGGTACATATGAAAAATAGATGTTGACCGATTCTCAGACTTACCCGATATGCACAGAAAATTTCATGAGAATCGGTCCACCCGTTTCGGAGGAGTATGCAGACTAACATTGTGACACGAGAATTTTATAAAAATAAGATTTATATACAGGGTGTCCCACTATTGGTATACTAAGCGCGAAGGAACTTGTAGTTTTGCATACACTGAACACGTAAAAAATACTTAAAAAAAAAATTACGTCCAAAATTTATTGCTAAATTTTTCCTGAAAATCCATGTTTTCTTCTCTAGCTTCGCGCAGCCGGCATATACCGCTTCTCTTATATGAGCATTTTATCTATGAAAACATAATCTTAAACGATAGCTCACGTGCTGGTGGCAAAGTTGGGCGGCTCGCTTGTTATGGGTGTACACATAGAGTTTTAAGAATTCATCTATTTGAAAAAAAATGAATCTGGAATTTTTTAATTATTTTTTACGTACTCAGCGTATGCAAAACTATAACCTCCTTTGAGCTTAGTATACCAACAGTGGGACACCCTGTATTGTTTCTATTCCAGTTTTCTAGACAGAATAGACTTGATAGCCAAGTCTGACTACTTACCGTCCGATGCCGACATCTTGCGGTGTCGACAGAAAACCACCGGCATACAGAAAATTGAGTTTAAAGTTAAGGTAAATAATAGATACTTTTATACTATATTTTTTAAATAGTTATTTTACTTACTATTTAATCTAAGTTAAACCTATTATTATACTATATAGGTACTATATTTTTGGCTTCGATATCGATTGTAGATCACGCCCCAAGTATTCTTTCAAAAAAATATTGATTTTATGATTTTACTAACGGTCCGCCCCGGCTTCGCCCGTGGTACATATTTACGTTTTCTCTACATAAGAACCATCCTCGTACTTCAAGGAATATAATAAAAAAAAGAATTATCGAAATCGGTTCAGCCGTTCTCGAGTTATGCGCTTACCAACACATTTTGCGATTCATTTTTATATATAAGAAGATTATGTATACCTATGTATGAGAGGTATACATACATAATATATACATCTATACTAATATTATAAAGCTGAAGAGTTTGTTTGTTTGAACGCGCTAATCTCAGGAACTACTGGTACGATTTGAAAAATTCTTTCGGTGTTAGATAGCCCATTTACCGAGGAAGGCTATAATACACACTATCTATATATTATCATCACGCTAAGACCAACAGGAGAGGAGCCACGCGGGTGAAACCGCGGAGCGCGGCTAGTATATAATATCTACATATAAACTCACCAATAACCTATTTTAATTTACCTGTAACTTATTTTATAACAAGAATATATAAAATTATATTGATATTTCTGTACATTAGGTACCAAAATCAATGCACGGCGGTGTACAAGATTTCTGGATGTTCGATGTGGGGGGGCAGAGGGGGGAAAGAAAAAAATGGATACAGGTAAATATTTAAGATCAATTATACTGTATAAATTTATCTAAAATATTGTAAATTCTTGTTGGATATACAATCGAATATTAGAAAAAACTAGCTACTTCTAGCCTGTTTAGAAATTATGTAAATAATGAATTTCAATCGAATCGGTCAAGCAGTTTTCACGTGATAGAGTACCAAACGAGATTGTTTGAATTGACCACATGAATTTTTAATAAAATTTTCTTTAAATCCCAAAAAATACACTTACCTTTATGTGGAATTCCAGTTATTTACTATTATTTATTTATTTATTTTACATGTTTCCCTTAACGTAAAAATATATACATATTTACATTTACTATTTCATTTTCAGGTGTTCGAGGGTATTCATGCAATATGGTTCATAGTCGCGTGTAGCGATTTCGATCAGACTCTGCGCGAGGATAGCTCGCAGAACAGACTCAAGGAATCGCTTGTACTATTCCAAGATGTTTGGCAAAGTAGGTCTGTAAACATTTGAATATGATTTAATTTCGCTAGACAATAAATTGTTGTAGGTATTTGTTTTTTTTATTGGACACTTGCTTTCCGCCCGCGGCTTCGCCCGCCTTTTCAGAGAAAAACCCGTTCCCGTAGGATTTCCGGGATAAAACCTATCCTATGTCCTTTCTCGGGTACCTATCGAAATATATCTATAAGTAGGTACCAAATTTCATGCAAATTGGTTCAGTAGTTCAGGCGTGATTGAGTAACAGACAGACAGACAGAGTTACTTTCGCATTTATAATATTAGTATGGATTACCTACTTACAATCTTACATCATCATGATGTGATGGATCTTCAATGTTCACTCCGAAACTACTAAGCCGTTTTTGATTTTATTTCCGTCTTATAAGATAACATAGTTTTCATGACACAACCACAAGATATACCTGAGTTAAAAAATTGTTTCACCATACGAAGATATTATAAAAGTTTATACTTAGTTATATATCTATAAAAAAAATTATAATTTATTCCAGGTTTCTCATAGAAGCAGGTCTCATAGTATTCCTAAATAAGCAAGACATATTAGAATACAAGATATCCCAAGGCCACAGTATCGCACCTTATTTCCCAGAATACGAGAATTTCCAGGCGTCTGGAGACGAATACACGAGAACTAAGTTGTTTATCAAGAGTTTGTTTGTTGTAAGTTGTTTTATGTTCTAGAAGTATTTTTTTTTAGTTTTATTCGATTGATACTTGTTGAATCAAGATAAAAAAAATGTAGCTTTTTAATGCTAAAACCTGTGCTAAAACATTTTAAAATCGGTACCTAATGTTACGTACGTGTACATACTATTATTAGCACAGTAGGAAATAGGATTTAATTTATCATTTTGTTTGTTTAATTTTACTTAGTTAATTTTCTCTTATATATAAAAATGAATCGCAAAATGTGTTGGTAAGCGCATAACTCGAGAACGGCTGAACCGATTTCGATAATTTTTTTTATTATATTCTTTGAAGTACGAGGATGGTTCTTACGTAGAGAAAACGTAAATATGTACCACGGGCGAAGCCGGGGTGGACTGCTAGTGAATAATAAAATGTATTAACTAATATTTAAAAAAAAGTTTAGAATGTTATAAGTTTATAACTTACTTACAAATAGGTACGGTCTATTATAATATTCATAAGATGAGAAAAAAATGTCATGTAAGTTTGTTAAATAGTACCTACCTAGTAGGTAGGTATATACCTTATAGGTAGAAGAATTTATGTTCTCAATTCCATACTTCTTTCTTTTGGTCTACAAAACTGGTTACAAGTGTTTGTGATTTATTCTATTACTATCATGCAGTTGATTTATAACCAGTATACATATTTATATTTCATTTCTATATAATATATATTACCTTCTAACCACTCAAGTGCGGGAGCCATTTTGCAAAAATCGGGTCTTGTGCGGAACCGGCTCCCGGTGCCTCCGCAGTTGGGGTTTTTGGCGGTCCAATATTTTTTTAAAGTCGATTATCTCAGATTCCTTTATCTAGCACATTTGCAAGTATATATGTATATTCATAGATAATAAAATAGTCTATGCCTTGTCAAAACATGGTAACATTTAAATAAATAAAAACAACTTGTAAGTCAAAGCAAATGTACCCTTGTAATTTTTGTTACATTTTGTCGGCTAATAAAAAATTAAAACAGCTGTTCAGTGAGATTTTAATATTTATTGATCCTTTGTTACACTCTTCTTACGAGAAAATAAAAACATCATACCCTCCCATACATTTTTTTTACACATTCCTTGTTTATTTTTTTGTACAAAAAACTACCTACTCAATGTGTCATGAAAAGTGGGCCACTTAAATCATGTGGTTATGTTGTTATCTTGATTTATAGCTAGCCTGTTCTTTCCTTAACATGTCATATAAGTTAGAAAGAGGAAGGTTATTAGACCGTTTTATAAAGCGAACGCAAAACCCACGACTGTTGATCGACCGGGAGCCGGTCGCAACGCACAAGCCCCTGAATGTGGATCGACCGGCTCCCGGTCGTTCAGCACTTGAGTGGCTAAGCATTCATTAATTACAGGATCTCACAAAGAAACGCGACCGTCGCAAACTACCCGCCTCAGAGCGCTTTGTCATCCACGAAGCGACTCGAACAAGAGAGTGCTACTTCCATTTCACAACCGCGACGGACACAGACAACGTCAGAACTGTGTTCAGAGATGTGCATCAAATGATATTAACGCATATACTTAGTAATATTGGTGTTTATTGATAAGAAAATATAAAAAAATGTGTGCGTGTACTAGTGTACACACGTAAGAAGTGAAACTTCTTTATGACCTTATTCTTCAAAAAATAATTTACTATATGCAAATTTACAGAAATACGTCGAATCACGCGTGGTAGGGATAAGAAAAAGATGGCGCGTAACGGAAAAATGTCACGCGTAACGAAAAAATGTTACAATAAATTTTTTTCCAACCCCGATAAAGAAGTTTCACTTCAAAAATATAAAAAAAACAGAGATGACAGAGGCTGTGTTAATTTTTGTGAAAAAAATAGGTTAACCGTAGGTAAGAAATGAAAAACGAAATCCTACTAACTAATATTATAAATGCGAAAGTTTGTGAGGATGGATGTATATGTGTATGATTGTTACTCTTTCACGCAAATACTATTGAACCGATGACAATGAAATTTAGCACACATATAGAGGGTAACTTGTATTAACACATAGGATAGGTTTTATCCCGGAAATGCCACGGGAACGGGAACTATGCGGGTTCTCCTTAAAAACGCGGGCGGAAATCTAGTTAAAATAATTATCTACACTAATATTATAAAGAGGAAAACTTTGTTTGTTTGTTTGTTTGTTTGTAATGAATAGGCTCATAAACTACTGGACCGATTTTAAAAATTCTTTCACCATTCGAAAGCTACATTATCCACGAGTAACATAGGCTAGGTTTTATCCCGGAAATCCCACGGGAACGGGAACTATGCGGGTTTTTCTTTGAAAACGCGGGCGAAGCCGCAGGCGGAAAGCTAGTAATACATATGTAGGTATGTCCAGTTATAAATAAGTTCCTAAAGTGAATACTTTTAATTCCATCCTTGTAAATTTTTCATTTAGGATGTAATTAAATTATATAATGGTAGTAACCATAATTAATTTTACAGGGATTTACCTAGCTTTATGTCTATTCGATATTATTGTGATGCATATAACTTTCTTAATTTAAAACAGTATTATAAGTTCTACTAATAAGAATGTAAATGTTATATGTAATTTTTTTTTAATAAATTATTTGGTGTAACCTGCACTTTTATTTCTTCCTTGAGAGTATATACCTACCTTGAGATTGACACATTTCGTGTTTTTTAGGTTATCTATATTTTGATGTGTGTCGTGTAATAATGGAAACCAAAGTATCAAGCTAAAAAGGACCTTAAATAAAAGAAAATAACTTATGCATAGTTTAATTTATTATCAATCATTTATAATCTGTACACGTAAAAATCAGTCGCTCTTCATAATTTAATATTTATCAATCATTTCACAATCATAAAATAATATGTAAAATATAGTCCGTAGGTACACGTAAAAAGCGGGAATCAACCTCCTTCATTATTAAATATATATCTGCATTCAAAATCATATATAATCTGTAAACGAATGTCACTTCTTATTAATTTCAATAATTGTTCTCAATCTTCTTTCAAAATCACACTTGTAAACGTAAAAAACTTCAAAATAATCTGTACAGTGTCATTCACTCGGCCGCGCCTGGTTGTTATGATATATTGTCAGCGCCTTTATGCCTTGTGCGTTAGCATGTTTCCATAGTTCTCCAGGCACTAACAATTTAACAGCAGACTGCAAATCACTGCTACTTAAAGTTGTCTTCTTGGTATGAGAAATCAACTTTCCTGCCTCCGCTGCTATATTTTCAAACATGTCCATAACAAAATTATTCATTATCACCATAGATTGAGTAGAGATCCCGGAGTCGCGGTTGATTGTCTTCAAAATTTTGTATAAATAAATTCCGAAGCTTCTGTAGTTCTTCTTTTTAGGCTTTTTCGATTTTGTTATCGGCCGTTCTATCGGTTTTGACATTTCGGGCTTCATGGATTTGACAGATTTTTTTGGCGCCATCTTGCAGTTTGATGGGGGCAGTTTTGGCGGTTATTTATAAGTTTTTAGGTGGGTGTCAGGAGTGGGTAGGTATAGTGCGCTGTTGTATAAGTTTTGTCCAATCATAAGACAGTGACGTATTAAACGATGTGCAATAGTTGGTACCTGAAACTAAATTGTAAAAAATGTTATCTTGATCTTCTTTTAGTTATTTTGTTCAGGCCTGATAAAATTCAAATTAAATTCTCATGATAAAGATTGCATTATCAAGAAAAAAAATTTCAATTGTTCGAATTTACATCGTGCCTAATATTAAGTAAAGTATTATAGGCTTATTTCCCATACATTTGATGATTATAAAATGAAAATATGTTGCATTGATTTACGTTATTCTAAATTCTATATTAATTAAATAAAGAACTTTAATAATATCTGGCAATAGATACGTATACAATTCTTTTTTCTGTGATTATATTTTAGAATTTATCTAGAAAAAATAGTTTTTGTATAGTCCATATAGAAATTAAATACATATATATAATGTAAAATAAAGATTGGACTGCAGTTAAAAAATAAAAATAAAAAACATTCCCAAGCACAGCCGAGATTCGAACCCAGGCACTTACAATCCACATCCACACAGTCTAACACAGTTCCATCGATGCACTCACAAAACAACATTCCAAACTACCCTCATTATAGATTAAAAAATGTTATAAAAAGCGGACGCTTGTCAAACCGATAGCCAGTGTACATCAAACCATCACCATGACAGGTCGCGGCAAAGGCGGTAAAGGCCTCGGAAAAGGTGGCGCGAAACGTCACAGAAAAGTGTTGAGAGACAACATTCAAGGCATTACGAAGCCAGCTATACGCCGCTTGGCTCGTCGTGGTGGTGTCAAACGCATCTCTGGCTTAATATATGAAGAAACTAGAGGAGTTTTGAAGGTGTTTCTAGAAAATGTTATTAGAGACGCGGTCACGTACACAGAACACGCGAAACGTAAGACTGTAACAGCTATGGATGTGGTGTACGCTTTGAAGAGACAAGGGCGTACGTTGTATGGGTTTGGGGGTTGAATAAACTAAATAAAAGATAGAATAAAGTTTTGAATTGGTGTTTCATTTATTTCGGAAAGACAAGGCCCTTTTCAGGGCCGCAATTACCATGTTTCCATGCAACGCACACACTCAAAGATTTACAAATCAAAGATTTACTGGGTCAATTACAGATTATGTCAAAAAATATACATTTTGAACATATTACGCTCAATATATAACTGTAATAGTGCATAAAAATGTTCATAAAAAAAATTGAAAGGGACAAAATAGGGATTGAGACCCTACAAGTTTTGTTTGCATTACATATGTAATTCAAATTCCTACAAGTAATTGTTAATTATTAACTCATTTAAACCGTATCATGACGATTGAAAAGCTTTTCTAGAAGTCTTATTGAATAAATATTGGATCAAGTTTATAGTACTAGCACTATCCATACTAATATTATAAATTTGCGAAAGTAACTCTGTCTGTCTGTCTGTCTGTTATTCAATCACGCCTTAACTACTGAACCAATTTGCATGAAATTTGGTATAGAGATATTTTGATACCCGAGAAAGGACATAGGATAGGTTTTATCCCGGAAATCCTACGGGAACGGATTTTTCTTTGAAAACGCAGGCGAAGCAGCGGGCGGAAAGCTAGTTATATTATATTCTGTGGTAATAGTAGTTACTTTAAAACATATTTCATTTTTTTCTTTTTTTTTAAATGTAGATATATAAATTATAAAGCTTTTGAATGTCATAAAACCAAAATATCAAATTCATCTTTGAATGTAGGTAGGTAGTTTTCTTTTGTTTCAAAATTTGAATAACTTTTCTTTGCGATTATTTTTTAATCTACAGTTAGTATCTAAATATATTCATCACATATTCGGGCATTTCAAGATTTTATAAGAAGGTTAAAAAATAAAACAAATATTTCCCGATATTAATTTTATTCATACAAATAAACACAAACAAAACAAAATTTTAACTTTCCAACTTACAAGTAGGTTTTGCTGAACATTTTTTATTTAAACACAAATATTCCAGTATTATTACAATCTATCTCAAACTCTGACTCAACTCTGTCTGTCTGTCTGTCTGTTACTCAATCACGCCTAAACTACTGAACCAATTTGCATGAAATTTGGTATGGAGATATTTTGATACCCGAGAAAGGACATAGGCTACCTTTTATTGCGAAATATGTACCACGGGCGAAGCCGGGGCGGACCTCTAGTATGTTAATAAATTCTAACTACATTATACCTTACATATAAGTATTATTTTAGACATAGGTACGTATACTTAATAAAATTATAATACATGATATATTTTAATCATACTGAAACAAAGATAATGAATGCCCAACTGACCGAACACAAAAAACAGTTACATGACAAAAAAACAATTGTAGCAAGTGCAGATGTGTGTGTCACAATATTATATTCACACAAAGGCATTAAACAATAAGATACTTCTATAACACATTTTATTGAAGTTGTCAGAAAACAAGAAACAGAAACATTGCAGTCCTTAAAAGGACTAAGTTTATCAAACATTCAATTAAAAATTTATTATACATTTATTATTCAAAAGCAATAAATAAGGAATAAATTACTGGCTTATCTTCTAAATATCATGAACTCTGTGACGATTGCATCTTTGTCGTATTTTTCACTGTTTTCCTCGGCAACAGAACTGAATTTATAGATGGCAGGACACCGCCTTGTGAAATCGTTACTCCTGATAACATTTGATTCAATTCATCGTCACTTTTAATTGCCATCATAATGTGTCGTGGTATGATCCTGGTCTTGTTGTTATCCTTAGCGACTTCAAGTGAAAGTTCTAATATTTCTGCAGCTAAGTATTCTAAGACCCCAGCGAGGTATACAGGAGCGCCAGATCCGACGCGTGGTGCGTAGTTCCCCTTTTTCAGCATTTTGTGAATCCTGCCCACGGGAAAAGTCAGCCCGGCTCTCGAGGATCTGCTGTGTGACTTCTTTACTGATGGCTTCATTTTGTTTTAGGGAACTGACAGTTTAAGCTATATGTGTGATAGGTTAAGTGTGTCTTTAGAAGGTAAAGACCGAACGGTTGGTATAGCGAGCTGAATGTGTTGTGAATGTTAGAAATAAATTATTTAATATTTGTTAGGAGTTGGTAAAACGATAGGTGAGTAAGGGCCGGCGCCCACTGCCGGCACGGCGTGGCATGGCAGGGCAGAGGATTTTATTACTAATGAAGTTATTTTGAATCTTATTTCAATCAGTTTAGAATTCAAGTTACTTTATTTCGATGCCACGATGCCGCGACGTATCGCAGGATGCTGCAGCATGACGCGGCACGCCGCAGGATGCGGCGGCATGACGTGTCTTGCTTTGGGGTCGAGGAATTATGATTGCTAGCTAGTTGAAATAAGGTTGAAACTTATGCAGCATTAGTGGGGCTTTTAGCAGGATGCCACGGCATGCCGCGGGATGCCATTGCACGCCGCGGGATGCTCTGCCGTGCCATGCCGTGCCGTGCCGGCAGTGGGCGCCGGCCCTAAAGCGCGCAGATCATTGTCGATTATGTAATAAGCTATGTGGCGCGGTTTCAACTGCGGCGAAAGCAAGTATTTTTTAATTGCATATGTGTAATTCTGGTACATAGGTATCAAATATGCCACATCACCGCCAATTGGTAGATATCAAAATCCATTGTGGTTTTCGGATGAAAGAGTAACACACATTCTTACCGATTCGTATTTAAAAAACCGCATGAACGAATTCTCGTATCACACAGATTAGAAAATTTATGATACGGAGTTCAAACTTCAAAGTCTAATTCAGCTAACTTTTCTGCTAAATGACATGGCGGAGTTTCATTAAAGTTTTTAATAAAACGGCGTCTCGTTGTCTGAGACATGAACATTTCATAATATTTGAGTGAACCTGTTAACTGTTAAGGGAAAGAATTAATTTGCATGAACAAATACCTAATATACCTAAGTACGTAAAGATAATCTTATATATAAAAATGAATCGCAAAATGTGTTGGTAAGCGCATAACTCGAGAACGGCTGAACCGATTTCGATAATTCTTTTTTTATTATATTCCTTGAAGTACGAGGATGGTTTTTATGTAGAGAAAACGTAAATATGTACCACGGGCGAAGCCGGGGCGGACCGCTAGTACGTTATAAAAGTTGTACCTACGTCCACGTAATACCTTAAAATGTTTTTGTTTTATACTAACTTTTTGAATTTAGTGAAAATTAATCATCAATCATATTTTTTCAATTAACTGAGAAACAGACATAGTTACAAAGAAAACTAAAATAATTTGGAAAATCCAAAAGTGCACGCCTCATAATTTTGTTTTTAATAAATATTTATTAATTATTATTTTTGTTTATTTAATAACAATTAAACCACATCAAATCAGACCCTGAAAAATGAAAGGGTTCTATTCCTGAGCATACTCAAGCGTAAGAGAAAAAAAAAGACTCGATTAGTAAAGTATTTCGGTCGCTATCGTGTTAACAAGAAAAAGGATCCGCACATACAGACACACGGACGTCCAAGACAGAACTTTTTTAAACTGTTTTTTAACTAGTTTAAATAACAAAAATGACATCAAAAATATCATGAACGTTAAAAATAGTGTTTTTTCTTAATATGTGTGTGTATGTATTATCTTACAAGTGCAATGTATGATACATAAAGACATTTTAAGTTTGAAAAATCAGATGTTTTGCGCGAAGTGACAGTAGTACCCACCTCAACGCTTCGCTTATGAGGCGTGCAAAATGAATGTAATAAATAGGATAATATTCAGGACACAGATAGTTCTTATGTCATATTGGACAAGGTCAATGCCACGTTTATCAAAATGGTCAAAGTTTTATCAATAGAATTTGCACAATTTGCGTCTCTTTCTTGCGCATGGGTGTGAGGGAGATAGCAAATAAATAAAGGAGATAATAACATTTATACGGGTACCGGTCGATATTCAATTTGCAATTGGCAGAGGTCGTCAACTGTTTTTTCAAGTTAATTTCAAGTCATTTTGTTAATTCGATAACGAATATAATAGGAATGGGAATTCTTTTTTCAATTATATTTGCATACTAGCTGTGCCGTGCGGTTTCACTCGCGTGCCTCCGCTCCTGTTGGTCTTAGCGTGATGATATATAGCCTATAGCCTTTCTCGATAAATGGGCTTGTGAAGGAAGGAAGGTGGAATTCCTCCATCGAAAAAGGGAGGATCCTCGACCAGTCTACTCGACTGGCCGGCCGTGAAGGCCCCGATGGGTGATGTCGGAAAGTTGTATATATGCTCTGTAGCGAAAACATTTCGCTTGCGCGATTCAGAGCGAGGTGTCGCTACAGGCTATCTAACACTGAAAGAATTTTTCAAATCTGACCAGTAATTCCCGAGATTAGCGCGTTCAAACAAACAAACTCTTCAGCTTTATACTATTAGTATAGATTTGTTCTATAATACATGTCTCTGTCTCTGTCTCGGTCTCTGTTTTTTATAAACCAAGTTTGGTGACAAACCAAAAAAGCGTAACAAGTGACAAATTCGTAAAAATGAATAGTATTTTTTAACAACCACCGTTTCGGATGTACGAAAATAATAAGCAAGAACGAGATTTACTAGTAGAAATTTATTTATTTATTAATGTCCTAAAATATTCACCCTCTCAAACAATGATAACTCTTTTCAAATGCATCCGTTTCATAGGTATATATTCAAACACCCCAAAGGTTGAGGACATCTCACCGCAGCTGCGTACGCGCAAGCAGCTGTTCCGAACCGTTACGGCACGTGGCACTCAATGGAGTTATAAAAACTTATTCGATTGAACTCCATGCAGTTTTGTTAATGCACTTTTACGTAGGATGTAGGAATGTTTTTGATATAACGTAACTTATTTAAAACATATAGGTAGGAAAATATTTTACACCTAAGCTACTGACCCAACTTTAATAAAGTTAAACACACAGATAGAATGATAATGTAGGCTTAAAAAGAAATAAGGGACGAAAGAATGATATCCACGCAATAGAAGAAAAATAAGAGCCGCAAGAAGCTATTTACTATGCGGTAAGTTACCTATTATTTGAAAGAATCTCCTCCTATATTGAGGTTCGCTGAGGACTTTTAATACGTCATTTCACAGACTATCAAAAAGGCAGAGATTCGCAATTCGACTGTATGGCTTTGTAAACGTATTCTCTATAATAATAAAATGATACAAGGCATGTCTTTTACGTACTATAGTTAATACCTACGTACCTACTATTTAGTAAAGACTACAGGTTCAGGATTGGATCCGCGAGATAAAGTAATAAACTAAATATTATACTTTTCGAGCCTAATCTCTTAGAAAGAAAATCAATCGAACGTTTAAAATATTTAATATATGTAGGTACCTAATACATAATTGTTTTGGTTATTACCTATTTCATAATTTGCGACAGGTGTGATGCACCTAGTTTTTATTTACGATAGCAACAAGCGTTTGTATCTAATAATTATACCGACCTTTAGTTTTAGCAGGTGTAGGTTACACATATAAAACTTGGTAGTCAGCTGTTTCACTGGTAAATAATTCAAAAGTACATTTTTACAAGAAAATATATATTTTTGTAGATGATTTATCGCGTAAAGATGTTTAAAATTGCATCTAAATGGGGTCAGTAGTTTTATATAACTATTCAAATGCCTGAAGTATTCGGAGCTTAATTGATCAGTCTTTATTATTTTAGAAATACTTAATAACATTTTGACAAAATGAAAGCTTTTTTACTAATTTTCAAATACAATTTTTAATAGAATTTGGTGTTCACAATATTTTAATATTAACAATAAGTAATAACATAAAATATTTCCACAACAATTTAAGCATATTTTAAATTAAGACATTTATAATATGAACAATAGAATTTATGTCTAGTGCTTCCTTCTTAAAATAATAAACACATTTAACTTTAACAAGCTACTCATTGTTTCTCTTTATTAACCTTCTTCTCAAAATGATTTCTAGCATCATAAAGGAACCCTAATTTTGTCCCGAGTCGTTCTTCCGTTCACGGGACGTTTGCGCAATTTTCTAAACAAAAACTTTGTAATTTCAACGTTATTACACTAAGAATACGATTCAACATAAAACCATAATCAAAGGTACGATAAAAAGGTCGTTATTGTAAATAAATAGAAGCTAAAATCGATTGCAGTTAAAATTCGTATGGAATTTGAACAGCGCGTGCTAACAGGGGTGCGCGCGCGCCATCCGGACCCTAGCTTTTTTTTCAAAAACGAATCCCTCTATCAGTTGGCGGTTAACTGTAGACTTACTTGGACGTGTACGAATGAACGTTGTAAACGTGTAATAATAATAATTGAAAAATATTTTAACATAGTATGCTAAGCTATAGCTAAAATAATTTTAGTGTGTTTTATGTTATGTGTTAACGAGCTTAAAGCTGAACAGTGTAACCCTATTTGCGTGTGTTGTTTTGTGTGATTTTTTACCTTAAAATTTAAGTTTAATATTTCGAGTGAATTCTAAGGGCTTAGTAAAACTGATGCTTAGATGGACAATGTAAGAGCGTTCTTTAAGAAAACCAGCAGACCCTAACGGACACGGCCAAACGCCACCCCAGCTAACAGGAGCCATGCTCTAACGGACAAGCAAACAAGTTTCATAACTCAGGGGAAACACTACGCTTAAACATGGACTCTCCGAAAATAGTATACAAATATTATTCAAATCCTGCCTTTTGTTCACAAAGCGAAGTTGTTTTCGCGCAAAAATCATGCATGAAGAGAATTATATCGCCAGAGAGGCAGAGAGTACCACCTTTAGGAGCCAATTCACCACGGACAACTGAACTAAGCAACAGAATTTTAAGAACAGATATATCAGATAATCCTTTAAGGATGTCCCCAGCTGGAAGGCACAAAGATGAACCGCCAGAATTGCCGCCAAAACCACCAAAGTTCCAAACCAGGACTTTTCAACGACAATCCTCCTTAATGTGCAAGCCAGCACGTACCATTGTTCGCTGTAGAACAAGAAGCGAAGATCTTGAAATGGCGCAATTCAGGCAAAAACAACAATCCAAATACGATAGAAACGCAGAAAGCGACGACGGGTTGGAAGATTCTAGAACAAAGCATCGATACGAAGTAATCCGTGATTTTGATGATACAGTCGACTATTCACCAACAAAAAAAAGAATAGTGGAAGCAGACGAGAGCGAAGTAGAAGAATACAATGTAGATGCCCCAGACGACCACGAATTGAAAGAAATACCAACTGAAATAGTTAAAACTGTCAACGGCAAGACTCTAAGATACGCAATAGTCCCTTCAGACGACGAAGAACGAAACACACGAGTGACCTTCACATCTCCAATGATGTCGCAAAAGCATTTGATAGCTACGCAAAAGCTACACGAGTTATTATCTACACCTAGAAAACTAAAGAGCTACGCTAGCCAGCCATCTGTGCGAATGACGCCTAATAAATCCGAAAGTCCCAGATACCCTGAAACTCCGATAAAAATGACATCTAGCACGCCTACACGTAGTGTGACTCCATCTAAATCCTGCGCAAACCTTTTAACGCGCAGTGCGACATCTCCAATATCACCAAAAGCTCAACAGAAGTTAAACTATGGGTTGCCAGAGTTTGAGAGGCAAGACGTGTTTGTGACCAGTTTTAGGGATAAAAAGGAAAGGAGTTTTGATATGGATAGACGGGAGGCGAGTAGAGAAAGTAGGAGAGTAACTCCGAAACGGGATAAGACTACCGCTGTTATAATGCCTAGGTAAGTTTTGTTTTATAGAGTCATTTTGGTTGTTGTTAGTTACTACGTATGTATTAATCACTACATAGTATAAAATAAATTAAATATTTAAAACTACGCAACGGATTTTGATGAGGTTTTTTTTTATAGATAGCGTGATTCAAGAGGAAGGTTTTAGTATATAATTTATTATGTTTTAGACAAAGCGGGCGAAGCCGCGGGCGGAAAGCTAGTTAGTAATAAAGTTAGGTACAAAGTGTTCAAAAAGGATGCGAAATGCGATACATGCCTGGTGCCTTAGAAATTAAATATGAATTGTATTGATTTGTGACCGAAATATCTAGAAATATTTAGAATAAAAACATTTTACACTGCGAGTGATCGTCCAATTATTGATGTTTCTTATTTATTACATATTCAACTTTACCAGATTTTTTTACTTTCAATTTTAAATACAGACAAGAAAATCGCTCAAGCACGGCTGAACCTATTCTGACGATTCTTCGACGTATTCGAGCCTCGAGGATCTATCGTCGCTTCGAAGTAAACCACTATATTTTAATACCAATCTATGAAATCACCTTCAAACAAAATCCCTTTACAATAAGGTAGATAACCACATAAATAACCGATATAACCTTTTCCAGGGTAGCAACCCAATCCCCCTCAGTATACTCCGAAGAGACCTACAAATCCTTCTCAAGCCTAAAATCCATGAGTGCTGCGACTGCTTCGCTGACCATTGCTGCCTTGATGCTGACACTGTGCGGTGGACTGACTACTGGACTGAGCTTCTATATGATGTATAGCGTAAGTTTCCTTTGTTTATCATGTACTAACTAGCTTTTCGCCCGCAGTTCTGCTCGCGTTTTTAAAGGAAAACCCGCACAGTTCCCGTTCCCGTTGGAATTTCGGGATAAAAACTACCCTATGTGTTAATCCTTTGTGTGTACGAAATTTCATGAAAATCGGTTTAGCAGTTTTTGCGTAAACACACAAACACAAAAAACAAACATGCAAACTTTCGAATTTAGAAATTGAGATATTATAGTGATTAATTAGTAAGATAGTCACTGGAGACCCATTGCACCCCATTGTTCGAAATTCGACCTTATAACGATTAACAAAAGATGTGTGGTGTGTGTGTTTCAAATAATGTTTCGTTTGCATTGTATTGTACATTTTTTAATTGGATTTTTAAAAATTGTAAGCATACTACACTCCTCTACCTGAATACATATAGAAACTGAATATGTATTCTAAATTTCTAAGTCCTCTACATACACGATGCATAGGTAAGTGTGCAGTCAGCGTCCACGCAATTCACGCAAAAAAAATTGGTTGTCTGTAAAGTCGGTTTACTGACGATAGTTGAACGTGACAACGTCGTGCTTCTTTGTCGCTCGTTCCGCGCTCTCGCTTGCACTTCAAGCCTTACAAGTTACATGGAACGCTTCAGAGCGAGGTAACGCCGCATGAGTCATGTTTTTTCGTACGTGCAGCTGGCTCTATCGAATTAAAAGACGTTGTCACGACTCTCGTCAACAATAAGCTCACAAATTCATTATTGAAGGAAAATCACATAAAATCATGTTTCAAATCTAGAAACTACAGCTATCTATTACTAAATCTGTACATTACATCATACGTGCATATTAAAATGGCTGCGTCCGCGTCCTACAGTTTTTGCGTTTTTCGCTAGATATGGTATCTTAAAATACAACTTTTGGCACATTAGTCTTTACTAAATACGTGGATAAAATCGAACAATAAAGAACATAAAAAAGTGAATTTGAATGACGATTGATTCGCGCACAGCTTCGTAATCACACCAGTTATAAAATTCAAACGCAATTATTGCAATATGATAATAATAAGAATTTTCTCTTGGGCAAATTTTTCAATGCTTGGTTAAAACTTATCGGTCCAATAAAGTATTACACTATAATATTAAAATGTCACGTAAACTGTCAAAATATATGGACAAGCTCAGAGGAATAAACCTATAGAGTTCTTATATTGAGGCAGAACAAAATACATATTTTCTTATCTACTTACTCTTAGTCAATAACAGCATAAGTCAGATTGAGATAGCGATAGAGTATCTGCACTGTCTTCAAACGTAGCGCGCCGGCAGTCAGTTTGTTTTCCAACCAGCTGGTGGGCTCAGTGCGTCAAGTGTTTTTAACGAAATATTTAGAAAATATAAAGTGTATAGTGTTTCTTTTTATTTGTCAGTGTGCTAAAATGACTATTGTATGTTTAGCTACCGGCTATTACTAGTCGAATGGGAGTTTTGGATGAAAACAATGAAAAAATATCTTTCCATCGGTAAGTGATTTTCAGCAAATTGATAAATATTTATGTTCTAACACTATTTGAAGGTTTTATCAAGCGCTTTTTTATAAGTTTATGTTGTAACTGTAACATTTACCCACTTTATGGGGTTGTGGAATACAAAAGAATTAAATAATTTTTAAAAAATGTCACAATATTATCACGTTTGGCATTTTGTTTACCACCGTAGTGTTGTAACACATCTAGCGTATATTATCGATTTATGACAAAAAATCTATTTTATATTAACGTTGATTTATTTATTTTGTTTCTTATATCAGATTTATATGTAGTTGTTGTAGCAAATAATAGATGTAAATTTTCTACAGCAGGAAAATAAAAAATACCACGTGGTTGTTTTATTTAACTTATCTGTTTAGTTTGTTGTTTCTCTTTTAGATTATTAATAAATTCATTTTGTTTTAGATTTCCAGAGCTAAATAAAAAATGGGTATAAAACATGAGACGTGTAGATTGGACGCCGTCGAAATTTGCTAGATTGTGTTCACTGCATTTCGAGCCTGCGTGTTATCAAGATGGATACTCTAGAAGAATTGTGCAATCTTACGCTTACGTTTTTTTTGTTCCTTTAGATAATAAATACATTTGTGTGTGAGTGAATTTTTATTTGGAAATTTTTTTAAACATTTACTTTAAATGTGTAACTATGTGAAAATTAAACGGTTGATTAAATGACAGTTCTCATAGATGAGAAACTACTATTGAAATACATACTTAATATACATGCGTTTTCAAAGAAAAACCCGCATAGTTCCCATTCCTGTGGGATTTAAGTACGGGATCAAAAGTAATTTTTCCAAATTTCATTGTAATCGGTTTAATAGTATTCGCGTGAAAGAGTAACAAACATCCATCCTCACAAACTTTCGCTTTATTAGTAGGATGTAAGGAAAATGTTTTCTTTAAGACTGTCCTTTTATGAACTTGTTAAAATTCATGCTGACTGTGCCTTTCTCCTCACTCCTTTAACTTTATTGATCTTTATTTTAAATTAGTTACATTTCAAGTTTTAAAATTTATTTTAAAATATACTAGCTTTCCGCCCGCGTTTTTAAAGAAAATCCCGCACAGTTCCCGTTCACGTGGGATTTCCGGTATAAAACCTATCCTATGTGTGTATGTACAAAATTTCATTGTAATCGGTTCAGCAGTGAAAGAGAAAGTTATCCATTCTTTACTTAATTTCGCATTTATTATATTCGTAGGATTAAACAAATAATGTATTCAACTGAAATTTATGATTAATTTTGTTATTTTTTATCATTTATTATTTCACGAAACCGTAAATGCAAAATGCATTCACGATTTTATCGATTGAAGCACATCCCATCACTATCACCTTCTATCTATCTAAATACGTACCTATAGTAAAAATGGTGCCATGACTATGTTGAAGCGTAGCTTGTAGTCTATAGCTATCTCATTCTTTCATACGACGTTTTCTTTAGATAGAGAGAAACAAATATATGTAAATTGTATACGCTCGATACAAGTACTCTATAGGTTTATTCCTCTGAGTGGACAAGTAACTAGAATACCTACGTTTTTAAAATGGTAGTTTTATACATTACTAGCTTTCCGCCTGCGGCTTCGCCCGCGTTTTCTAAGAAAAACCCGCATAGTTCCCGTTCCCGTGGGATTTTCGGGATAAAACCTAGCCTATGTTACTCGTGGATAATGTAGCTTTCGAGTGGTGAAAGAATTTTTAAAATCGGTCCAGTAGTTTATGAGCCTATTCATTACAATCAAACAAACAAACAAATAAACAAACAAACAAACAAAGTTTTCCTCTTTATAATATTAGTGTAGATTCGACGAATAAGTTTTAACTAAAGATTGAAAAATCAGCCCTTAGTTAAATATTTTGAATTACAATGGTAAAAATACGTGGAGTTATTTTTGAGTACTTACATACATATAATTTTATCCTCTTACAGATTGGCCGACGTTATTATCTCGACTTTGGTGTGCTTTCCGGCTTCACTTGCTTTCTATTGGGACTACTCGGCCTTCGGTCGAGAAGAAATCAGTTATTGCCGAATAGAAATTATATTTCCGGTGAGTTTTATACTTTTTTTTAAAAAAAAAGTATAAAACTTTTTTAATAAAAAAAAAAAAAATTAAAAAAAACATTGATTGGAAGAATTGATTAAACGAAAAAGCGCGGGAAACTTCGAATGAAGCGGGTGTAATTTTTCTTGGCTGAGTTAAAATAATTAATTTTTATATGATCAGTGGAGTTTGGTTTTGTATATATAGTTTATAATTGTATATTTTTTATTAATTGTGTATAGTTAGTGTTTATTTAGGTAAGTTTTTGTATATATTTAATTTATAGTATGTAAAAAGTTAAATTTCGTGAGGTAAGGTTCGGTCTGATTGTTCTATGAACGATCCTCCGGATCCTATTCCCCCGGGACTGGTTACCCCCGGTCCTGAGGTAGCTAGTTACATAACAATCCCAATTGTTACAAATACATGCTTAGATCAGAATTTGGAGAGTACTCCAAAGAAACGACGCTATAGAAAGCATGCAAAAGATTCAAATGAATCAATGATCACTGAAAATATTGATGTTGGTGATAAGCTAAATAGATCTAATAATAATCCTAAATTACATGACTCTGTTGCATTACAAGATAGTCGGTGTGAATATGTACCTTCAGATTCCTTCCCTTATATTGTTCATGTACAGAGAACTGAAACATCACCCGGCGATGGCTCTACTCTGCATCCCATTACTTTTGGAAGGTTTTTAAAGAACAATAACATAAAAAACATTGTGTCTGGTAGCATTAAAAAAATAGGCAGAAACCGTTGCATTGTTGCTTTCACAACAGCACAGGATGCTAATGAGTTCGTCAAAAATAAAAATTTGAGTAGCTTTAATCTTAGTGCAAAAATTCCATCATTCAATATTACCAGAATTGGTATTGTTAAAGGCATTCCATCCGAGTGGTCCCCCGAGGAAGTAAAAGAATATGTGTCCACCCCAGTAGGTTGTGGTAAAATAATTAAGGTCCGAAGGATAAATTATAAAGTTAATGTTAATGGTACTATTTCTTGGAAACCTACACAATCAGTCGTTATAACATTTGACGGACAAGTTCTCCCTGAGCGTGTCTATGTTTGTTATAACTCTTTGCCAGTAAACTTATATATTTTCCCTACTGTCCAATGTTATCAATGTTGTAGATACGGTCACACTAAAAATATATGCCGATCCAAACCTAGGTGTTACAAGTGTGGTCAAGACCACACAGGCGACACTTGTACGGTAGAAGAAGATTGTGCGTCATGCTTATTATGTTCTGGTTTCCATTATGCTTCTAACAAAATCTGTCCTGAGTATAAACGGCAAAAAGATATCAAAATATGTATGGCTCAAAAAAATATTTCTTATGGTGAGGCAAGCAAATTTTACCCACAAATTACAAAATCATATGGCGAGGTATTGATAGCACCATCTTCTAATTCAACCCCAAACAGAATAAGTGTTAATAATACAAATTCTTCATACAAAAAAACTTTTCATTTAAAACCTAAATTACCTCCTAAGTCTATAAAGGGTTATGACAAAGTTGCTCATAATGATATTATTAGACAAGCTCAGATTCCTACGCCTGAAAATGGCTGCGGATATCAAGTGGTCCATAATGAAACCGAAACATCTCAGATTATGGATATTATAACTTCTTTAATAAACACTTTATTAAAAAATAAAACTTTAAAACCGTCCAACGTTGCCACTTTGTATAAGCTAATTGATAGCATAAGTAATAATAATGGATTCCAAAATAATACAGTGGAACTGCAGGAGCATAATTCCTAAGAAATCGGATTTAATTCATATTATAAATAAGCATGATCCTATTATAATCGCTCTTAACGAGACTTGGCTAAAACCAAATCTCAATTTTAGAATTCCAGGTTATGTTTGTATTCGTGATGACAGAATTGATGGGTATGGTGGTGCTGCCATACTCATCAAAAAGTCTATACAATTTAAACGTCTAATATTACCAGCGCACAATAATAAATATGTAAATAGTGTTGGCATTAGTTTTAAAAATATTTCAATCATTTCAATTTATATATCGTATAATTCAGAATCAACGTTTAATTATTTACAAAATCTATTAACATCAATTTCTACTCCTTTATTACTGCTTGGTGATTTTAATTCCCAACACCAATATTGGGGAAGTGGTATTACTACTAGTAGTGGTGAGCAACTTTTAGATATTATGGACATGCATAATTTATGTATACTTAACACAGGTGAACCAACACGACGTACGCGAATGAATGAAAATCTGAGTGCGGTAGATCTTTCTCTTTGCTCGCCAGGATTAGCTTCATCCATATCATGGCGTCCTTTAGCATCTTCATTCGGCAGTGATCACTTCCCTCTATTAATGTCAGTTCCTATAGGAAATACTAATAACACAACAAGAAAGCCAAGGTTGAGGTACCAATTGAACAATGCCAATTGGGATAAGTTTAGAGAAAAGGTTGATTTACGTATTATAAATCTTCCTGAAAGTCATGCAGGTAATGAAGAGACGTGCTCTGAACATCTTGCTAAAATATTGATTGAAGTTGCCGATGAAACTTTCCGACATAAATCTACTAAAAGTTTGAAAATTCCTTCCCCACCGTGGTGGGATAATGAATGTAGTGATGCAGTCAAAGAAAGGAAGCGTATGGAAAGAATTTATGCAGATGACATGTCCGGTATTAATTTTGATAACCTCTCTGAAGCTATTAACTTTACTCGATCACTTCTTAAGAAGAAAAAACAAGAAGGTTGGAAATCTTTTTGTTCGTCATTATCCCCCGAGACTTGTCCAAGTGAAGTGTGGAAAAATATTAGACGTTTCCGATCTGCTTTCAGAGAACAAACATCTGTAATTTCTAAGGATTTAGCTCATAAATTTATGGATAATCTAGCTCCATCTACGGCCCCAGAGTATATTGAAAAACCCTTACCTATTGTCTCCCCTTCAGACCACAATTATAGCTCTGTAATAGGATCTCCATTTCTTTTAGAGGAACTCAAAGGAGTTCTTTCAAGTGTTAAAGATTCCGCGCCGGGTATGGACGGGATCCCGTATTCCTTTTTATCTCACCTATCAGAAATTAGTCTTAAATATTATCTGGACCTCATAAATTTAATTATGATTTCTGGGAAAATTCCACGGTCTTGGAAATCTCAAGAAATTATACCTATTTTGAAACCAAATAAATCTTCGAGTGAGGTATCATCATATAGACCAGTGGCTTTATCGTCTGTCCTTTGCAAAATTTCAGAGCATTTAATAAAAAATCGACTGGAGTGGTATTTGGAACATAACAATTTTTTATCGAATAGCCAATTCGGATTCCGTAAGGCGAAAAGCGCCATTGACAACATCTCCATACTTACTTCAGATATCAATATTGCTTTTTCGGATAATCAACATGTTGTTGCTGCGTTTGTTGATATTCGCTCAGCATATGACAATGTGGTTATCACCATCCTACAACAGAAACTTATCAGACTTGGTATTCCAGACGTTTTAATTAATTTTATTATTTCTTTATTAGAGGAGAGATATATTGTTTTAAATATTGATGAATCCGTCCATTTTCAACGTACCACGAGTAAGGGTCTTCCTCAAGGGTCGGTCTTAAGCCCTCTATTATATAATATTTATACGCACGATTTAGCTGATTCATTTAATAATAGCATTAAAATTCTTCAGTATGCTGATGATGTTGTATTATACACTATAGATTTTAGTTTAGATTCAGCTTGTAATTTTTTAAATAAAGGTCTGGTCGAGCTTAAGTCTTGGCTAGATAAAAATGGATTAGATGTTTCTGTAGACAAAAGTGTCGCTGTAGTTTTTACGAGATTGCGGATAGTTCCTAGGGTTTATATTAGTTTTAATGGGAAACAGATACCACTCCAAAATCATACAAAATTTTTGGGCGTGTTATTAGATAGCAAAATGGCTGGTACTTATCACGTCGAGTATATATGCTCAAAATGTGAAAATATATTAAACTTGTTAAGGTGTCTTTCCGGAGTTTGGTGGGGTGCCCACCCTTTTTGTATGAAATTGGTGTATAATGCTTTGATTCGTAGTATTCTGGACTACGGAACGTTCTTGTTAGAAAGCGGTAACGTAACGGCACTTAAAAAATTAGATCAAATCCAAGCTAAGGCTCTGCGAATCGTATTAGGTGCAATGAAATCGAGCCCTATTAATGCCCTTCAGGTTGAATGTGGAGATCCTCCACTGAAAATCAGAAGGCAATATTTATCTGATAGGTTTTTGTTCCGTATAGTACAATTCTCCAACCATCCATTAATAGACAAATTAAAAATGTTAAACGATCGGATAAGTACGTCTTCTTTCTGGAAAAATAAGTCAATACCTTGTTTAGTTATAAGTTACCGTAAATTCATTTCAATGTCAACAAGTATTTTTCAGTCGCCAGTTTTACCGCTGTATGCATATAACTTTAAGTGCCTTTTGATCAAACCAATTATAAAATACAATATTGGAATCAATAAGAATGATACGGATTCAAATGCAAACTTTAGGTTTAATGTCGATAGGGAGTGGCGTAATTGGCATCATATTTTCACTGATGCATCTAAATCATCAAATGATAGTTGTGTTGGAGTTGGTATATTTCACGTTCAATATAAGATTACACAAAAGATCAAGCTACCGCCGGAGTCTTCAGTCTTTACTGGAGAGTGCTTTGGGCTCCTAAAAGCATTAGAATATATTAAATTAATGAAACTACCTAAATCTGTAATTTTTTCTGATTCAATGAGTTCTCTGCAATGCTTAGATAAATATTCTTTTTACAATAAACCATTTTACCCTGTTATTTTTCAAATCAAAAATAAGTTACATGAATGCATTAATCTGGGTTACCTGGTAACTTTTGCTTGGATCCCGAGCCATCGTGGAATCCAAGGAAATGATAGGGCTGATAACTTGGCCAAGGATGCGGTGCAGTGTGGAGATATGTTTCCATACATGAACTATTCTCATGACCTGCTAAACTTACCGAAGCGATATCTCTTTGAAACGTGGAATACGGTTTGGTCAGATACTGGGCAATGTAAGGGAAGGAATTATTATAGAATCCAACCGACAATACCAATAAAGCCTTGGTTTGTTGGTGTTGAAGCCAATAAATTAGTTATATCTTCAATAAGTCGCATGAGAATTGGACATATGTGTATACCTAGTCATTTAGCCAGAATTGGTGTGTTAAATACTGAAGTTTGTGAGTGTGGAGAGGGCGAGGGAAATATAGACCACATATTTTTCTCTTGCTCTCTATACGACCATTCTTCCTTTTATAATTCCTTAATATCCTCAAATGTTCCTCTTCCTACTCGTATGTCCTATCTATTTATGTACCCTAAAAAATATCTGAGTAATATATCTAATTTTATATGTAGCAATAATATCAAATTGTAATGTTAATTAATTTCCATTTAATCTATTTAAGTTATGTAAATAAGTATTATCATAATGTAAGTATGTATTAATTTTTTTTTCCTAAACTCTTTTGATCATCTTGCTATCGTCCTACCCTATTTTCCCGTGTATGGTTTCCCTACCTTTAACTTGACACTGGCAAATGGTTATCTTCTTGCCATAACAAAAAAAAAAAAAAAAAAAAAAAAAAAAAATTGATTAAACCTACAGAAAATTTTAGAGACAAAATTGCATAAGAGATAAATTATTATACTTACACAAGTAATTAATAATAATTATTGGCTTTCACTACTTACATTGTATGTTGGTTTATTATATTCACATGCCGCCTGTATAATACAACGAAACCACAAAATTTAATTAGGTATAAACAAAAACAAATTTTAAAATCGTTCGTGTGTCAAGATGCGGGCGGTTAATTTTTGTTTTCGTTTTTTTCTTCCTCTTTTGTTTTTTTTTATTGCAAGGGGCTGTGGCATGGGGCTGTGGCATTTCGTTAATATTCAAACTGTCAAGTGTCATTATACATTTAAATGTTTTTTTTTTTCTTTTATGGCAAAGAAATCTCATTTATGTTTCTATATATTATTTATTTATAATTTTTACAGGTTACATCGTGCTATCAACGTTTTCATTGCTGAGTGCGTTCGGCTTGCTGATTCTACTTTCCATACAACCCCTGCCTGGTACAGCGCTCAATGACATTACTTCGGGAGCTGTTTGCAGCATTAGTGTTTTATCATTATGCTTGGCTACTGTGGGAATATTAGCGTCATATTGTTGTGCTAGAGATCCACCAGATAACAGAGTCGGCGTGGGCACGGCTAGATGGTACTGAAATATAAAATTTTGGCAAATTTATGAGTGTGTGGACATAGCTTATGAATTTAAAAATACAAAAAATAATTATTCTAGATGATGATGCTTAAAAGTTGGCTTTGAAGGGGAAAAATTGTTTTATAATAAAATAAGTAATAAGAATCTTTTCATTACTTTACAACGACAATAGTATCTATAAATACATCTCAGTTCAATGGTAATAATTTAAAATATACAGTATAATATATGAGCTGTAAGGCATTATAGCATTAGGATTTTTTATTATTGTTTAAAAATATTTAATTGTATTAACTAACATAATATTTTATAATCTTAGACCAAAAAAATATTTGTTATACCAAAAACTGTAATAATATATTGTGTACCTAGTATAAGTAACAAGTAAGGAGGATTTTAAATTATAATATACTTACTTAGTATGTAGATGAAAAAATAAGTTTAGGTACTTGTCTGTAAGTAGTTTTACGATTGAGTCAATAATTTATTAATGTCGAAATTTGAACGTTTTGCAAGTAAATGCAAATAAATATTGATACCTGTCTGCTAAGATTAATTAATAAGTTTAATCTCACGTCTGTATTCAACCATTGTAAATGTTTTATTTAAATGTATTTCTATGTGTCGAAATAAACGAAAAAATTTCCTACTGTAGCGGTCGTATAGTACTTATTCACTTTATTTATGGAATTGTTAATAAAATTTTATACAATTATTCTTGTATTTTATTTTAAAATTTTTGTTCTTTGTTCTTAAATTGAACAAGCGTTCTTAACCATCTTTCTAATAAGAACATAATACTGATAATGGATATAATTATATTATAATGTAGGCATACAATACCTATCTACCAGACAACTCCCAATGTTAATTAATAACACAAAAATGTTATAACATCTTCTTATCTTATAATATATAAAATTCTCGTGTCACAATGTTAGTCTGCATACTCCTCCGAAACGGGTGGACCGATTCTCATGAAATTTTCTGTGCATATCGGGTAAGTCTGAGAATCGGCCAACATCTATTTTTCATATGTACCACGGGCGAAGCCGGGGCGGACCGCTAGTTTTACAATAATATTAATTACACACATTAGAAATGCCTCATTTTTCGATAGAGCTAGATTTTTTTCTTTCGATAGAGAGTAGAGACATAGGTACCGCATCCTTTATTTGGATCGGCGGCATAGTATGTATATAATTTTCGCAGTATAATCTTATTTAGAACAGTTAGTTACATAATATTTTTAAATTCACTTGTTATATTGTATAATTGGTAGGTACGCTTAGTAGGTACGTAATAAGAAGGTACATACAGTTAAATTAAAAATATACTTGGAATGCAAAGATTTCATATTCTAGTCTCCAAGATATTTTATGTCCTAATATCACTCCTACATAGTATAAAACAAAGTCGCTTTCTCTGTCCCTATGTCCCTGTCCCTGTCCATTTGTATGCTTAAATCTTTAAAACTACGCAACGGATTTTGATGTGGTTTTTTAATAGATAGAGTGATTCAAGAGCAAGGTTTTAGTAGGTATATAATTTAATAGGTTATAGACAAATCAGGCGAAGCCGGAGCGGACCACTAGTCTAAAAATAAATCAATCTCGGAGTTTAGTCATGTCATTATTTTCGTATAACTTGGTCGCGCCAAAAATAACTTCTATTGCAAAATTATAGAGGCCGCTGTGTTTATAATATGATGTTTTAAACAATTTTATAACGATACAATTCCAAATAGTAAGAAAAATCATGGACAAATATAATTATTATTGGATCCATGGAAAAAGAAATAAAAGCAAAGGTTTGTTTTCGATGCGTAAACAATGTTCCCATCTCTTTTTAAATTCCAGAAAAATCTTGAAAGTTCCATAAAAGTACAGCTATTACGTACATGAATACCTGTAGCACACATTGACAGTCTATTCATATTATACTATCATTTGTCTCTTTTACAACACGAAAAATGCATAAAGCTATCTCGTTCCAGCATGGATTATCAATGTGTGTCACCGTGTGTGTCACTTAAAAAAGTGATGCCGTACTAAAAATTTATAATTCCACTTTGTTTGTAATGTTGAATTTTATTAGATTCATATATTATCACTGTAATTTAAACTGATTGATTATTTTTATTTGAGGATAAGATTTCTACATAGTTTACATGTATATGTATTATAATTCAATTTACATGTACCTAATGTAGGTACACTCTCTGTTACAATTATATTACAGTTTAAATTGCAGTTGGGAGGGATGTTTAAAACTAGCGCTATTTGCTACTTTTAGGTTTTGGATAGCAATTAGCAACCGACAACATAAGAAAGGCACCTTTTGGTTCTATTTTATTTTTATGTGAAAAATGAAATAAAGTAGATGTATTCTTTCAGCTATATTTTTAATCAACTCTTTATTAGCAAAATATATTTCCAGATCCATTCTTTTACCAAACAAACTATATAACAGTAATTCAAAAACAATAATATATTATATGCCAACGAAAAATTAACACATGTACGTATGTTTATTATTTTGATCGAACAATGAACATTTATTTTTAAATTTTCCCCACATTATGGGAATTTTTTCCATTCGATATCCCTTTTTACATTTTGACCCGCCCCTCTTGATGACGTAATGTTTTGTGATTGGTAGATATAGATCGTTCTCGAATGTTCTATGACATCGTTTATGCTATTGGTCGTTCTAGTACTACGTAGAGAATTCTAGATCATACATTCGCTTGAATATATAAGCGCGAACTGAGCGCGGGAAGTCAGAATAATTTGAAATACGATACAGTGAAGACGAAGAGTTCGGTGAGAACCGAGGCGAATATTATCCTGCGATATAAGTTTGTTGAAGAGTTATTGTGTGATAAAAGTTATATAATTCAAAATCAAAATGCCCGCAGTTGGAATTGATCTTGGAACAACATACTCTTGTGTTGGAGTTTGGCAACATGGAAATGTGGAGATCATCGCAAACGACCAAGGCAACCGTACCACACCATCATATGTTGCATTCACGGATACAGAGCGTCTGATTGGTGATGCAGCGAAGAATCAAGTGGCTTTGAACCCCAACAACACAGTTTTTGACGCGAAACGGTTAATTGGACGCAAGTTTGATGACCAAAAAATTCAACAGGACATGAAACATTGGCCTTTCAAAGTCATCAATGATTGTGGCAAACCGAAGATCCAGGTTGAATTTAAAGGGGAAATGAAGCGATTTGCACCAGAAGAGATTAGCAGCATGGTTTTGGTAAAAATGAAGGAGACAGCTGAAGCATACATTGGATCTACAGTTCGGGACGCCGTCATCACAGTACCAGCCTACTTCAATGACTCACAGCGTCAGGCCACCAAGGACGCCGGAGCCATCGCCGGTTTGAATGTACTACGTATCATCAACGAACCCACTGCAGCCGCGCTGGCGTATGGCTTAGACAAGAACTTGAAAGGCGAACGCAATGTTTTGATTTTCGATCTTGGTGGCGGCACATTCGACGTATCGATTCTAACAATCGATGAAGGATCACTGTTTGAAGTGAAATCGACGGCTGGTGATACACATCTAGGAGGTGAGGACTTCGACAATAGGCTCGTTAACCATCTATCAGAGGAGTTCCTACGCAAATACAAGAAAGATCTGCGTTCCAACCCACGCGCGCTCAGACGCCTCCGCACCGCCGCTGAACGCGCGAAACGTACTTTGTCATCTAGCACTGAGGCCACTATTGAAATTGATGCCCTTTATGAGGGAATCGACTTCTACACCCGCGTTTCACGTGCTCGCTTTGAAGAATTAAACGCTGATCTCTTCCGTGGTACCTTAGAACCAGTAGAGAAAGCTTTGAAAGATGCCAAAATGGACAAGAGCCAAATCCATGATGTCGTACTCGTCGGTGGGTCAACGCGCATTCCTAAGATCCAGACACTGCTACAGAACTTCTTCTGCGGCAAGAAACTCAACTTGTCCATCAACCCCGACGAGGCTGTGGCTTACGGAGCTGCTGTACAGGCTGCCATCTTGAGCGGCTCTACTGATGCTAAGATCCAGGATGTGCTCCTAGTCGATGTCGCACCACTATCTCTCGGTATTGAAACAGCGGGAGGAGTCATGACTAAGATCATCGAAAGGAATAGCAAGATTCCCTGCAAACAATCTCAAACATTTACCACCTATTCTGACAACCAGCCTGCTGTTACCATTCAAGTGTACGAGGGAGAGCGTGCGATGACAAAGGACAACAACCTCTTGGGCACATTCGACCTCACTGGTATTCCACCAGCACCTCGAGGAGTTCCAAAGATCGACGTCACATTCGATTTGGACGCTAACGGTATCCTTAACGTATCTGCGAAGGAGAACAGCACCGGTCGTAGCAAGAACATAGTAATTAAGAACGACAAGGGCAGGCTATCGCAGGCGGAGATCGACAGGATGTTGTCAGAAGCGGAACGCTACAAGGAGGAGGATGAGAAACAGCGACAGCGGGTAGCGGCGCGCAACCAGCTCGAGTCCTATGTGTTCAGCGTGCGACAGGCGCTGGACGACGCTGGAGCGAAGTTGAGTGAGGATGACAAGAATTCTGCTCGCCGCGAGTGCGACGAGGCACTGCGTTGGCTGGACAATAACACCTTGGCGGAGCAGGAAGAATACGAACACAAGTTGAAGGACCTCCAGCGAGTTTGCTCGCCCATCATGAGCAAGCTGCACGGCGCTGGGGCTGGAGGCATGCCTGGCACTGGTCCACAACAACACGCAAGAGGACCGACTGTAGAGGAAGTTGATTAAACCAAATATCCACTTTATTTTTGTTTTAAGCGATCTAATCAATATTGTGATACTAGTTAATATGTTTTAAGACTGATAATTTATTTGGCTGCAGTGTATGATCATCTGTTGATTTAAAAATAAATTTAAGTTAAATATAACTTGGTTGTTTTATTTTATAAATACTTAATACTGATATTATGTTGTTCCATGCAAATACAATAATTTAAGTTATCTATGGCACTATAAAAATATGTTCATTATCTGTGTACGTCATTTGTCAAGTCAATAAGACAACAGTCTTGCTGTCAAACTTTGTTATGGTCAAATCGTCCCATTATTCTTAATTTTAGGATTTTGTTCTTTTCATGTAATCGCTACAAAACAACAAAGTATTTAAAAACCAGATTATAATTTTTATTATAACTTAAAAATGTGTGTATGATAGTTAATTCATCCCACCAGAAGCATTTGTTTAGTGTAAATAGTTATGAGACCTAAGTTTAGTGAAGTAGGAAATATTATTACAAGGTAAAGTATATTCAATGTTATAGCTTGTAAAATCTAAATTTATTCTGAATCTATAATTGCTGTTCACCATGATTTCAACGTCACAATGGATGTTACTACTTGTTTCAGACAAGGCCAAAACAAAGACAAAAAAATGCGATAACACCATATCTGTTATATCGTATTTATTATAAACAAAATGCGATGTTGTACATCAAAAAGTTTTTGTTTTATTTCATGTTCTGATAACTAATGAATCACTGCAAATCACATATCTATAAATGAATGTTTGTTTTACAAAGCTAAACATTATTGATATGAACTTCTAATAATATAAAAATATATCTAGGTTTATAGGTTGATATCTTGTAGTAATGTGACCCAGTTTAGGAGATTATGTATTATGTCATGACATTTTAAAATCTAATAAAACAGAACATCTACGCGTTCATCCAATTGGAAGTATGTATATTGGAAATTATCTTAACTTTTAGGTTATAATAAATTTTAAGCCAAAGTTTAGACAGAAACTGATATTTATTTTGCCACAATTTTATATTTTTAACTACTAACTACACATTTGTTAGGATTCAAGAAATAATTTTTACACACAGCACACAACAAACACAAAAATACAATTATTAAAAATTGACAAAAAATCAAAGTATATAGTCAGTACGGTTAATTGTGAATAGGCGTGAATGGAAACAACTCTACCTACCTGAAGAGTTTTTTTGAACTAACTTTTCTCAAGAATTACTGGTTCGATTGGAAAAAATTTTTCGGTGGTAAATAGTCCATTTATAGAGGAAGGCTATAGGCTATATATCATCATACTAAGACCAACAGGAGCGAGCAATGCGGGTAAAACCGCGGGGCACAGCTAGTTAATTATATATACATTCACATTAGTTTTATTATGTACATGCAGTACCAAAAAGGATGCAACTGAACACCTATATACCTCAGCACTGAATTTCAGTGAAAACTTTCTTTATCAAGAACTTTTTTATGAAACTCTTCATTATTTTGTGTTAATAATAGGTTTTATTAATAGTGTTATATTATAGTACTAGCTTACCGCCCGCGGCTTCGCCCGCTTTGTCTAAACCCTAATAAATTATATACTAAAACCTTCCTCTTGAATCACTCTATCTATTAAAAAAAACCGCATCAAAATCCGTTGCGTAGTTTTAAAGTTTTAAGCATACAAAGGGACATAGGGACAGAGAAAGCGACTTTGTTTTATAATATGTAGTGCTGCAGTCCACAGATTAAAAATTACTAATGTAAATGTCATTATTTGTAAATGGGTAATTAAGAAAACAAATATTTATAAATAAAGGTTAATTACAGATAATGGCCGACTATCATATTAGGGAGGCGGCTGAATCTCTCCTGGGCAGTATGTCGAACCAGCCTTATCGAAGTTTGAGTAAGTTTTAGTTTATTTTGTTTATTTTTATTATTTAACATTTTTAACTACTGTTAAATATTTTTTGTGAACACATACCTGAAGATTATGTAACGAAAAAAAAACAGTTCCATCAAGTTAATGATACAAAGTATAAATGGGAACAAAGTACAGAATTATAAAATTTTGCCTTTTTTATATATAGCAGTCCGCCCCGGCTTCGCACGTGGTACATGTTTACGTTTTCTCTCCATAAGAACCATCCTCGTATAAAAACACAATTAACGAAATCGGTTCAGCTCTTCTCGAGTTATGCGCTTACCCACAAATTTTGTGATTCATTTTTATATTATAAGATATATTTAAAAATTTAACCTATACATTTCAGCTCAGTCGCAGTCAGTCAACCTTCTCACAGAAGACTTGGTAGCGGGACACAGGCCACAAGGCAGGATGTCGTCAATACGTCGATTCTTCTGTCTGTTCGTCACTTTCGACCTGCTGTTCACCAGTTTGATGTGGTTGATTTGTGTTGTGGTGAGTTTTAAATTATATTCGCGTTTCGAATAAAAATGTTAGAGTTAGATTTTCATGTAGACAGGCAATAATTAAGAAAATGGGTTTACAAGTTATTAATTCGAATGCTTTTTAGATTAAATATGTATATTTTCGAACTTCACAGTCATATTTATAGATTACATTTTTAAAATACCTTCTAAAATGGTATTCACAAATATTCAAAACTACCCTACGATTTGCAAACACGAATGTTGATAAAATTAAAATTAAATATGGCATATGTCATGCAGGCGTGTTTTTTTTGTTGGTGAAATAACTTTTGATATTAGTCCAGTGGTATATTCATGAGGTTTTTGTCTTCAAAATATTAATTAACATGTACTTACTTTTATTTTTTGATAAGCTTACAATGAGGACTGCATATTTCAAACTAGCTTTCCGCCCGCGTCTTCGTCCACTTTGTCTAAAACCTAATAAGTTATATACTAAAACCTTCCTCTTCAATCACTCTATCTACTTAAAAAAACCGCATCAAAAGCTGTTGCGCAGTTTTAAAGATTTAAGCAAACATAGGAACAAAGAAAGCGACTTTGTTTTGTACAATGTAGTGATTTAAATGTTATCGGCCTTATTAATAAAAAGTTAAACAATAGATAAATTTCTACCATTTTCTACCATAGCTGTGTCCTGCTCTTGCTCACATGAAACGTCAACCATAAAAACAAGACAGGTTATTGCAATAACTATAGCGAATGGGTAACATTTTATTAGTAAGACCGTATGTTTATTTATGTATATTAATATATATCATAAATTAACTTTCAGATGCGAGGAGAAACGCTAGCGCAGATATTCACGCGGGAAATAATACACTATGACATTAAAGTGTCGCTATTCGACATTGTGTTGGTTGCTGTGATTCGATTCGTGATACTCATATTGTTTTACGCGATTTTGTATATAAATAATTGGAGCGTTATAGCGGTGAGTAGTTTTTGTTTAAATTTGAGGGTAGATGAAAAACATTATAAGTATATATGCAACTCATAAAATATAACGAAGTAGAATTTAAAAAAACATGGAAGAGGATATTATAGCCTTTCTACCTCAACAAAAAAAAAACTTGAGCGATGTCAAGGGACATCCGGATGGAACGAAGTGTTAAGTTAGAGAGAGACAGACAGAGAACCACGCGCACGCGGCACGCCGCACGACTCTAGCAAAAAGTGTCGTGACAACTTTTCGTAAAAAAATTTTCCATCTAGCCTCCCTTCCAAAAATATTTTATGTAGTATAGGAGTTGATAATTATTTTGACCACTTAATTTCTAATATAGAAATAGGAATTATTCTTATTATAACTGTATGTGTAATTTGTTGTTCCGGTATATCCCGAAAATGCGAAAAAAGATTTTGACCCGATTTTTTAGCTAATTCTATAATAAAAAAATGTATGCGTGTCCTAGGGTACACACGTAAGAAGTGAAACTTCTTTATGACCTTAAAAATGTCACGAGTATGCCGTAACGCAAAAATGTCACGCGTACGGCGTAATGCAAAAATGTTACACTAAATTTTTGTCCAACCCCGATAAAGAAGTTTCACTTCAAAATGTTTCGCAAAATAGCTACAGCTGTATTATTCTGTTGTTAACTTTTTTCCAGCTCTCTACGGGTGGTACGTGTGCCTTTTTGATCGCCAAAGTGTTCGTATTTGACGTGAGTATAAAATAATTAATTATACAAATAAGAATTAACATTACCTTAAGTAAAAAATAATATTGTATAAGTACATATATGTACTTCAAAAACTATTCAAACTGTTTCACTTTTGTTCAAATATTTTAAATCAAAATATTTAATTCAAATTCAAATCGTTTATTTGCAAGTAAACATGGTTTACATAGCTGTTAACCCATTGACCACCGTAAGGCCCGATCGGGGCGCGACACAATAGATTTTCTATTGTGTCTGTGATTCCGAGGACTGATGGATTAAGATACATTATTACGATTTACAGCATGTTTAGCCGTCATTCAACGGCATGCAAAGTAATACATTATTGATTATAAACATTTTACATGCCACATCTTTCTTAATTTTATTTTATTACAATCAATCATAGACTATTATATACTTTTGCCAAACGACAAGTAGATACTTTTTTCACTGTAATATGTAAGTACAGTAAAAGAATTACAAGCATAATAAACAGTTTGGAACAACATCAAAATGATAGATACCATCAAAGAAATATACACAAAAATCGCTTCAAAAAACCAAAAAAAAATTTTTTTTCAATTTTTTTTTATTTTTTCGCTTTCCAGTGGCCAGACGCCGCACAGCCGGTGTACCAAGTGTTTCTAATTCTCACATCGTTCACGTTGTCGTGGGGTGAAGCCTGGTTCCTGGACTTTAGAGTGCTTCCGCAAGAGTTGCAAGCGAAACAGATATTGGAGGCTATAGGTAAGTTGATAGATATACCGGGTGTAACCGTTAAGTGTGTGCAAACGAGAAATATCCAAAAATGCTACATGAAACGCTCCCATACATTTTATTTCCCATACATTTTGTATTCAAAGCAAATGTTCGAAATGACATCCTCGTTTGGGAATACTATTGTATTCCACATCGAGCTCTATTTATAGTTTCTTAATGAACTTTCATTAAAATTTGCGAAGTAATTAAAGCACAAAATCAAATAATAAAGCAAAACCTTTCATATTAAATCTTTGGAATAGTCATATTTCATACTAAATGTATGGGAGCGTTCGATGTAATTTTTTTTTGGATATTTCTCGTTTTATTTAAAAAAAGTTATTATTGTCATTTTACTCATTAGGTATATTACTTTCAATATCAGTTTAAAGTTTTTTGATATCTGTAATAGTTACGGAATAATCGCCTGTGCACACTTAACGATTACACCCGGTATATATGTCGCAGGCAAATTGTATTATTTCGCCGTTTACAAAAGCTCGGCATTTTGTAATATATCGAGAATTCGTAATCAGAAATTTTTCGTTTGGATAAGGGGGTGGGTTAGGTTATGTTCGTGTTTTTAAAACTACACAGAAATAGGAGCCCCACAAAGTGGGGCTCCGTCGGCTCGCGACCATCTTTTTGTAGAATTTTGGAAAAAGTAAATCGTCAGCATATTATAAAATGCCGAGCATTTGTAAACGGCGAGATTATACAATTTGCCTGCGGGCTGCGACATATACAGGGTGACTTGTTATAAGTGTAATAGTTTTAAAGCAGTGAAAGTATAGGTCATTTGGAGTACAGAAAAGTAAACATTACCAATCCGAAACTTATTAGTTTCAGAAATAATTGAAATTTTTTTAAACTGATTATTCGACTGACCGGTTGGCTTGGTTGGTAGTGGCCTTGCCTTCCAAGTGAGTTCGATTCCCATCCGGGGCAAATATTTGTGTGATGAACATAGATGTTTGCTCTGTGTCTGGGTGTTAATTGTATTTATAAGTATTTATTTAAAATTATATACATATATGTATGTTTATCAGCCATTTGGTTTCCATAACACAAGCGAAAGCTTAGTATGGGATCAGATCGTGCCGTGTGTGAAAGTATTCTGAAATTTTATTACTAAACGCTTTTGTTACTTTTCATCGTTATTATACGAAGAATTTGGCTTGAATTTTCAAATTTTTAATGGATTTTATATGATATGCAAAGTTTACGAATCGTCAGGATAATGTATGATAATAATATCATGAATAAATCGCTTTTAAATTACGTAAAAAATTTAATCTATACTAATATTAAAAGCTGAAAAGTTTGTTTGTTTGTTTGAACGCGCTAATCTCGGGAACTACTTGCTCGATTTGAAAAATTCTTACGGTGTTAGATAGCTCATTTATCGAGGAAGGCTGTAGGCTATATATCATCACGCTACGACCAACATGACTGGAGCCACGGGGGTGAAACCGCGTGGAGCAGCTAGTTTCAAAATATAATATTAGGTATATCTATATACTTATAAATGGAATTGAATTGAAAATTAATGCACAGTACACCACGGAGCCTCGGAGCGTACGCCCCTTTTACGGCCAGCTGCCTCCACGCACGGGGGCTCCACTGTGAACTGGTTCTCACCGGTCGAGACTCCGGAGTCAAGCCCAAGACCGCGCCGGCCGGGGGAACAAGTTATATTGACGCAGGATCAGGTTAGTGACAGTTTTTATAATTGTTATGTATGTCGGGTTGTAGGACAATAGAAAGCAATTAATCTCAAGTATGTACTTTATTCATGTAACAATTGTAAAATAATAATTAACATTATAAATGTCCAATTTATGACGCCAACAATAATAAAAGGACCGGGTACCTTCCGAGTATTATGGAATGAGATATAATAAGGATTTTTTTTTTCAGCTTTTAATAGCAAAGGGCATTTATAGGGAGTTTTTTTTTTTGGTCTGGTATCAAGGATTTTTTTTTGAAGTGAAACTTTAGGCGCGTTGACGGTAAAATTTCAAGGTCGCGTCATGGCAATGCCGTCACGTCATGTAGTAAGACAGTTTTTATAATAATAAGGAATTTCTTGTTGCCATTTTCGGTAACCTTTTTGGGAGCCCATCGACCGAGCTGGCGAGTCACCGTCTGCCATCACTTTCAATTTTTAATATTGAAAAGGCAGACGTCCATAGTCCCCATAGACCCAACCTACCGATCCACTGAACACCTCCTTCCATAACCCAGATTTTTAATTCCCATATTTTACAATAGTCCTACATCGGCCGCGGACTGCCCAGGGCTGTATCTCTATAGTGCAGTCATGGGCAGGCTGCGGCTGGTGTCCCACAACACATTAAATTCTCTAAAGGGCCTCTGCGTGTTGGACCTGTGTCCCCACGTAAGCCTCCCAAAGGACCGGGTACCTTCCTTCTGGTGGTACCCGTGTATTATGGAGAGAAACATAATAATAAGGAATTTCTTTTGCTTTGGTATCAGGGATTTTTTTAAAATGAAACTTCTTTAGGCGCGTTGACAGTAATATTTCAAGGTCGGGTCATGGTAATGCCGTCACGTCATGGCGGAAGGCGACGATTGACTACGACGACAGCATCTTTGAATCTTGCCAAAGAAGTTTCACTTCTGACACGTGTGCACGGCCTTTTTTTGGTGATGTTCGCCGGTTAGTAAATTATAAATTCAAATTCAAATTCAAAAATTATTTATTGTGAGTCACAGGTATTATGGGTTATTAGTTATTAGTTATTACATTAGGTGATCCGCTGTGATCTGCCATGTGGCGTACAATTTTTTAAAATGTTTTACACAGATTATTAATTATTAAACCGATTATACATTTATAACATTATTGTTATATTATTTTTTATACCAAGCACAAAACAAAATGCATAAAATATTATTGAATGGTCCTTGAATGGTCCATATTTAAAATTGAAATATGTAGGTAAATGTCATGGGTTTTTAGAAAATGTAGGTAATGTCAGTTTACTTATTAATTAATTGTTAAAATATTCTGTAAGTGAGTAGAAAGTCATTTCGATTAAATAGTCAAAAAGAGTTTTCTTGAAGGACATCAAGCTGGTGCATTTTCTAATATTAAGTGGTAATTTATTACAAATAATTGCTGGAGTTACAAATATGCTTTTTTGATATATAAGGCAGTTTTAACGTTGAAACGTACTTGCAACTGGTCACGATTTCGTTCACTTAACACCTTTGTGAATAGTTCGGGGTGGCGTTTTACGTGGAGAGCTATTTCAAAGATGTACATACATGTCAGTGTCAATAATTTTAATTTTTTAAAATAGGGTCTACAGCTCTCAGTTCTCTTTAAGTCACAAATTGATCGAATACAGCTTTTTTGGGCTATAAATAGGTTTTTTATGTTAGAGGCATTTCCCCAAAAAATTATGCCATATCTTAGTCGGGATGCAACATACCCATGATATGCTGTAAGCACTGTTTTTTCATAGGCCACCTTTCGTAACATCCGCAACGCATAGGAAAACTGAAAAATACGCTTACGGACGAAGTCTAAATGAGATTGCCATTTCATATCAGCGTCAATGAATAGACCTAAGAATTTTGTTGATAAAGATTCGTAGATATCTTCGCCTTCAAAATTTATTTTGGAAAGAATAGATTGAGGTTTTTGCTTAAAACACATGTATTTAGTCTTTTTCAAGTTTATTTGTAAATTGTTGGCTTCTAACCATTTTACTATGGATCTAAGACTCGTAATAGTTTCATTTGTATCTTTACATACAATAGTGCAGTCGTCGGCGAATAACATCATGGGACTCTTTGAGGCATATGGCAGGTATATTGACGCGGGATCATTTTAGTAACGGTTTTTATAAAGTTTTTTTTTATGAAAATGTGTCATCATCACTATCATCATAATATAACATCATATTAGCCCATATACATAGTGTAATCGTTAAGAATGATTTACGCTGAAGGCGGGAAACAAATTAAAATATCAATCGTTTTTGATCAAGCCCTGGACGGGCCTCAGTCTTTTTTGGAACTTCGTTCCAGAAAAAAAAATTAAGACGAAAGCTTCGTTCCATCTGTGTGTCCCTTGACACCTCTCGAGATTTTTTGGTGAGTATGGCCTATGTACTTTTAAATATGTTCAATGAAGGTTTTTACTAATATAATAATTTTAGCTGTGCCGGTTTTACCCGATTTCAAAAAATTTTTTCAGTGTTAGATAGCCAATTCATCGAGGAAGGCTATAAGCTATTATATCATCACGCTAAGACCACCAAAAGCGAAGCCACGCGGGTAAAACCGCGGGGCTCAGCTAGTAATCAATATATGTATATGGCACATTTATCGGCTTAAACTTTGATTAAATCTCTGTACGATTAAGTAATCTTCAATTGTAAGTTAACGACCCGGTTTTATTATCTACCGTTTTATTTAATCCTAGATTAGCTATTTTACTGATAATTTTCCTGTTATACAGACAATAAACAGATTTTTTTTTTAAATACACAGACCGAACTAAAATGAAGAAAGTTCTGACTGTATTTATTGCACGCCTCAGCCCTCATAAGCGAAGCGTTGAGGTGGGTACTACTGTCACTTCGCGCAAAACATCTGATTTTTCAAACTTAAAATGTCTTTATGTATCATACATTGCACTTGTAAGATAATACATACACACACATATTAAGAAAAAACACTATTTTTAACGTTCATGATATTTTTGATGTCATTTTTGTTATTTAAACTAGTTAAAAAACAGTTTAAAAAAGTTCTGTCTTGGACGTCCGTGTGTCTGTATGTGCGGATCCTTTTTCTTGTTAACACGATAGCGACCGAAATACTTTACTAATCGAGTCTTTTTTTTTTCTCTTACGCTTGAGTATGCTCAGGAATAGAACCCTTTCATTTTTCAGGGTATGATTCGATGTGGTTTAATTGTTATTAAATAAACAAAAATAATAATTAATAAATATTTATTAAAAAAAAATTATGAGGCGTGCACTTTTGGATTTTCCAAATTATTTATCATTTACGAAGATTTTAAGAAGAGAAAAAGAAGTAATTATTTTATTTTTTCACGCAGAACTTTCGACTTTTTGAACCGATTTTCATTCATACATACAAGATTATGTTATAAATATTTACTGATATTTAAAACAAGAAAAAATTATATATTTTTGGAAGAACAAACTCAAAAACTACTAAACATCGGGTGTCCCTTCGTCCAGCATACTCACCACAACTCACCATGGAATCCTGATATTTCATGAATGTCAAAAAACTGTTCTGAAATAGTGCTAAATAGTGCCCAAAGGAAAAAAATAGTGCTCTTGTACTTGCGAAGTTATAGCCATAGTTCGATGAGTATGCTGGACGAAGGTTTCGCCCAGCATACTCACCTCCGTCCGGAGAATCTGTATACGCTTCAAACATAATTCATACTTCAAAAAATAGTTCCCAAATAGTGCCAAACGGTGCCCAAAAAGAAAAAACAGTGCTCGAATAACTTCGGAGTTACAGGCTTCGTTCAGTGAGTATGCTGGGCGTAGGTTCTACGCCCAGCATACTCACCTCAGTGCGCGAATATCGAACGAGCTATAGGAACAATTTACGTCTCAAAAAATTGTGCTTGAAATAGTGCCCAATATCAGTCCAATTTTTGCTTGACTTTTGACCTAGAAAACCATTAAATTTGATTGTAAACTTCTACATACATTACATTGAGTACAGTCGAATACAATATTATTAACTTTCTTTCTAACAATTTTTGTCTTGTGTAAATTATTTGTTTTGTTATATTGTCTATGTAAGGGAGTATTTACTTTAGAATCGCAATATTATTAATTACACATTATTTTAATAATACTTTATAATAATATGATTAAGCCTTCGCGCGTCGCATGGGACCCCGGTAGCTAGGAACAATGATTTTATATATTTGTCTAGATCACGGCGCTTGAAGGATTAAGATATCAAATGAAGTAAATCATGCATGAAAAATAAAGTTGCTGTTATTAATGCTTACATTACAACTGACAAAATTATTCAAAATAATCATTTTCCGGATCAAGGACGGTACCACAACGTTTACGGAATTGACCTGTATTCCTCATGTGATAAAGTTCAATATAGTGTGGCAGTAATGGATGCACGTACGGTCAATAGGTATGGGGCTTACGACGCGCGGCGCCCGCGACTCTAAACATTTTTTTATATGTATATTATATACAATATTAAAACTACAATTTTTTCTATTTACATTGATTATATTATGAATGTTAACAAAAGCTGTGAACTAGTTAACTAGAATTCTGATTACTTTGGCCCTTTAAATAGTAATAAATAACGTAAGTAATTAAAAATGTTTTTTATTGCTAAACCTTTCATTGATGAAACTATTGGAAAGAGTTTTAAAATTTGTATAACTATGTCACAGTACTAGTTTTGACTGGTTATAAGTTTTGCCTGCAACATATATACAAAAAGAAACTGTATAATTTCCTTTTTACAATTTTTCAAGATATTAATTTTATTGGCTGCAAATGACTGTTTTTATTCAGACAAACACACAATGCAATGAAGTAATAGACTTCATTTACGCTTAAAGTTTCATTCATTTATTATTATTTATAAAATATATAATAATGCATTTAATCGAAAGTTTTTGACATGTGAGAAAATACCATAATTATTTCCAATAACATGAAGTCTACAATTAGAAAGTTTAATATTTTTGTCCAAAAACATGTGTCGACGACTGTACCCCATTTTACGTTAGTATGTAGAAGTTTACATTAAAATTTAATGGTTTTCTAAGTCAAAAGTCAAGCAAAAATTGGACTGATATTGGGCACTATTTCAAGCACAATTTTTTGAGACGTAAATTGTTCCTATAGCTCGTTCGATATTCGCGCACTGAGGTGAGTATGCTGGGCGTAGAACCTACGCCCAGCATACTCACTGAACGAAGCCTGTAACTCCGAAGTTATTCGAGCACTGTTTTTTCTTTTTGGGCACCGTTTGGCACTATTTGGGAACTATTTTTTGAAGTATGAATTATGTTTGAAGCGTATACAGATTCTCCGGACGGAGGTGAGTATGCTGGGCGAAACCTTCGTCCAGCATACTCATCGAACTATGGCTATAACTTCGCAAGTACAAGAGCACTATTTTTTTCCTTTGGGCACTATTTAGCACTATTTCAGAACAGTTTTTTGACATTCATGAAATATCAGGATTCCATGGTGAGTTGTGGTGAGTATGCTGGACGAAGGGACACAACATCGGTTATAATAAATTTAATTTTTGTATTGGACTTGTTATAAAAAGTTTCAAATTGAAAGACAGTTTATTGATAAAGTAATAATAATAGTGATGACCTTGCTTCTATTTATCGATAGTTGATTGATTGTGTTTATCGAGGATAGTGACGTACTTTGATATTAAAACAAATCTTACAGATAAGGGTTATGAAAGAAAAAGAAAACTTTTATTTTTCTTTGTTTTCTTTGTATATTTATATTATTACAAACCACAGCTCGTGATTTTTTGTGCCTATAATACAACAGGACGCATCCCATAGTTATACTGTCGAACAAATAATTTTTTCTATGCTTTAAAATAATAATTAATATAGTTTGAAATAAAACTAAAAAACATGCTCATACTCATGATATTATTGTACTGTCAACGACCCTTGATAATGTGTAAAATTTGAATAAAACAGTCCTTTTAATGTGGGTCAAAATAGAGTCTAGGAGTCGGTTAGATACAAACATACAGGTGAAGCTAATAAAAGCGTGTTAAAATGAACGAAGGATCCGTTCTTTCTTCTTTTTTTCACCCACCCCTGATGTATTTTATTTCTAAAACTAGCTTTCCGCCCGCGTTTTCTAAGAAAAACCCGCATAGTTCCCGTTCCCGTGGGATTTCCGGGATAAAACCTATTCTATATTGTGTTAATCCAAGTTACCCTCTCTGTGTATGCTTAATTTCATTGTAATCGGTTCAGTAGTTTTTGAGTGAAAACCATACATACATACATAATTACAAACCTTTCCTCTTTATAATATTAGTTGTTTATTTTGTTTATCTTCATATTTCAACAAATAAAAGAAAATATCGCCACAAAACCGCGGGGCATAGCTAGTTATCATAAAATGCGGTACAGTTATTGATGCGATAATTACATCCATCTTGTAAAACGTTTGTAATATTGCAATGATCCTTATTAACCCCAATATGGATTACTGATGAGTGCATAGTTCATACTCGTGTACAGTGCAGTGCAATGAAATGGGAACAGTCGATTTTTTTTTATTGTATTTTAATAGTAACTTAAATTTGATTTATCAATTAATATATTGTGCTTTTATATAAAATTCTCGTGTTAGTTAAGATACTCCTCCGAACGAACCGGCTAGATCGATTTTTATCAAATTTGTGTGTGTTTTCATATCCCTTAGTGATAAGAGTAAGGCAGAACAACGTTTGTCGATGGTGATAAATGTTCACGTTTTCTCCTCATGAGAACCATCCTCATACTTCGAGGAATATTTATAAGCAAAGAATTAACGAAATCGGTTCAGCCATTGTCGAGTTTTGTGCCTAGCAACACATTTCATTTTTATTATATAGATTATAGACAATAATTTATAATAATATTAAGTAGGTTGAATAGATTTCAATGCTTATCAGATCGTAACATGACAATACAGTTATCAAATTAAAATTGTAATTACCCTTTTCGTTCCCATCAATGATTGATTTGAAAAGAATAGATAATGTATTCAATATCTAATAAATATCTATTAAATCCGTTGTCTTAGTAGCTTATCAGTTAATGACAAATAACATTTGAAAATGTATGCCAAAAAATATACCGGCTGAATTGAGGACCTCCTCCTTTATTTGAAGTCGGTTTAAAATAGTATTTTATTATTTGAAGTATAAATCTGTGTGTTAAATTGAGTTTGTCAACTCATTTTATAATATTATTCACTTGAGTAATTTGTTATTGCAGTTATATTGCAATGTTTAAATAATAATTGCGTCAAGATATAACTGATAAGAATGTAATTAATTTATAATGAAATACTCAATCATTAGCTTAGCTAACACAAAGTGTATCAATTTGATTTGTATCATTATTCATTCAATATTCCTGTTGATTTTATCAGAATGTGAATTGTTAGTGATTGAATTAAAAAAGACAATTTTATTCAAATATAATGTATGCTAGCACTGCGCCCGCGGCTTGACTCGCACGCTTTAACGTTATCGCGTGACAGTCGCTTCACGTGTAATAAGTGTTTTGTTTTCTTGACAATATAATATCATGTTCTTACCTACTCGGCAGCCGACCGACACGCGACATGCGCTACACAAAGCAGTGTTCGGAACCGTTCGAACAGTTTCACTTATACCGTGGTTTCATAAAACCACACAACATTTTTTTTTTCAAAAACCACCCTTCATGTATGTAATTTGTACGACTGAACCCTATTATACCCTACACCTACCTAGTTATTAAACGAAATTCGCCATAACAACGACTGTAATCAAATATTATATTATAATTTGCTTAGATTTTTTAGAGAATGATTCAGCGAATTATTAATAATAATAATTCGTAATAATAGGATTAAAGTTCGTAAAATTACGTGTCTAATTTAGATAAGATTAATTAGTGATTTAGATTAACCATAACTTTTAATAATTTCATAATGTATTTTCTATTATAGTAAAATAATGAAAATGAAATCAAAATTAAATGTCACGCTAATTAATTTGATAAAATATCAATTATGATAAACTGAAAAACGTGATTATCATGTCATCCCAACTTTCATTATATAATTTCCAAAACAAAATATTTAAAATTTTAAACCCTTTGGGAAGCTTCTTGACCTATTTAAAGGTGCAGCTAAAAAAACTTTCATTATTTAATTTGAAGTCCCATAATCAAACCAACAAACATAAAAGTTAATGCCTTAGTAATCATTAAATGGTCCCAACTCCAAATTACATCGACAATGCAGTGAGATATTGAAAAGAATATCATATAATGTCTCATCTTCTCAGTATTACACAGATTACTAAATACATAGTTACTACGTATATAATAAAGTTTAACAAAAGCCCCATTCAATCCTTTGAAGCGAAAAAAAAGCACGAACAAAGACATTCACTAAAATATAATCTGTCCTTTTTTTGGCACCGACGTGTACTCGTAAAGTGTAGTCAATAAACGTAGTACTCAGTTCTGAAACGCAATAGCGCGAAGCACGCGTGTATTCGGTTATAAAATATCGGTAAATGATTTGAACTTCGAACTCTGTGTTCGATTTTCGAAAATGCAATTCGCGTTCTAGAATTTATTTACTTTTAAAAGAATTTGATTTGGAACGAATTGTTCGATTGTTCCAATTTTGAATATTTTTTTTTTGCGTTCTAGAATTCTTTCATTTTTTGTTGATCGAGATGTCGTTCGTTTAGTTGTTAATATAATTGATGTTCAATAAATTGTATGCGCGCAATAATTTTTCGTGCGTGGAATTTATAATGCCGTTGCGTAAAATATAATTGTCTGCTGCATTTATTTATGTAATATAATTGAGTTCGAGGCTGGGTAAGCGATTGTTTTTTCGTTAGAATTGGCGGCAAATAGTTGCTAAACAATAATGGAGAGAAAATGTTGTTTTGTTTGCGAATAAGTTCGTTATTGTTTTTTATTAGATAAAGAAAAAGTTTTATATTTTTAAGTGCGGTTTAGTGTGATTGTTTGTGATGGTGATCACAGATGATGATGATGAAGATTACGTATGTATTTATGTATATTGTATAAAAATTTTTAATTGCTGCATAGCGTTTATTTTTATATAAGAGAAGGGTTTATTATTTGTGTATCTCAAACATTTTGTTACACAATAAAAAACATGAATTGTGTAACAATGAAGAAATATCTTAAAACTATTTTTCATTATCTATTATTTAACAGTTTTTCCGATAAGACCGTGACATTTGAATTAGCTTTATATTTCTTTTACTTACTTCTTTTTTATGAAATGAAAAATACTGTAATTCAATGGTAATTTATTATTGACGACGCGGTTGGCGCAGTGGTAAAGTAACTGCCTACTGAGCCGACGGTCCCGGGTTCGATCCCCGGTCAGGGCAAATATTTGTGTGATGAACTCATTATTTGTTCTTGGGTCTGGGTGTTATTATCTATATATTTATTTTTTAAATATTATATTTATCGTCGCCTAGTACCCACAACACAAGCCTTAATTGAGCTTACTGTGGGACTATGTAGGTCGATTTGTGTAATGATGTCCTATAATATTTATTTATTATTTATTTATTTATAAGTATTTTATCGAAAATTCATACAAAATATACATACAAAATATTCTAATTTTAACGTTTGCTTGTAATATTCCGCTCTTGCCAATTTATACAATGTTATCCATTATTAATAATTATTATCTATGTCCAACATCCGTTGGATAATTATTTAAATAAAAAAGATTAATTCTGCAAATACCGATAGTATTAAATAAATGCGAAAATGTATGTATGTATTGACGAAAAAACTACTGCACGGATTTGGATGAAACTTTACAGTAATATAGGCTATCAGGATAATACATGAGCTATAAGTAATACTTGATCGCGCGGGTGAAACCGCGCGGCACAGCTAGTCTACACTTATTAAAAAGAGGAAAGATTTTTTGTTTGTTTGTATTGAATAGGCTCCAAAATTACTGCACCTATTTTAATGATTTTTCACTAACAGAAAGCTACATTATTTGGAAGTAACAAGGGTTATATTTTATTTTGTATTTATACTCTACTATTTATAAAGAATAGAAAAACTACTAAGTTTCTGTTTTCTGTTTTTATACTGGGAGAGCCCGGACGGGGTAAGGACGAGCGGCTAGTATATGTAAATATTAATATGTAGGTATTTAGATAAATATGTGTTTTGCATTTAAACGTCGCATGACTCAATTATTTGTACTAAACAAGCCCTTTGTTCGAATCCCTTAATAGATAACATTAGATAAAGAGTAAAGGTCACGGTCGGTACGATAGTTACGGAGGAATTAGATGACAAACATGCATATTGTGTGCATTTTACTTGTTAGGTAGAATATTTGAAATACATTTAGGCACATAACATGTTTTACTAGACATTCGTTTTTGACATCACAGGTTCAAATTGATATATTATGTAGTTACTAAAATAAAAATAAAATTTTGCGCTCTAAGAACGTTTTTTATCATTATATTGGTACTGATATTAAAATCACAGCTATAATACTGTGCGAATGTGTCATATGTTTGTTGCTTAATCACGTTAAAACGGCTGAACGGATTTCGATATAAAACCCACAAATATCTTATGTAGCTATTTATATAGCGTGAAGCCTTTACAACCGGAAGAAATCTTTTACAAACATAGTATGGATAATAATAATTTTGTCAACGAATATGGGTCGTTCCCAAAACGTTTAAATAACTCACTACATGAGTGCAATGACCTTGAGGTCATCAACCTTAAGGGCGTCGATCTCGAACCTCCAATAATTTGAGAAAGACTTATCTACGCGTTATCTACTATAATATCATAAAGAGGAAATATTTTGTTTGTTTATTTGTTTTACGATATAACTCAAAAACTACTGGATCGATTTTAATATGTAATTGTTTTACTTTTAACCCTAGAACCGTACCCTGGGGTACAAATGAAAAAAAATTCAGAACATCTTCTACTTATATCTTTTTTTCTAAACAACGGTTTCTTTTGCGCGTTCGTGTATTTGTCGGGGATGAGGAGACACGTAGATACCGTATTCGATCAGTGGTCAAGCTATTGAGAACACGTCGTACGAACCTGTCGGGGTACTCCAGTACCCCTGGGTACTACGAACGTATTTTAAGGTTCATTTATTTTATTTTTTCGCCTTTTGGTCGTTTTATTTTATATTTTTTATTGATAAATTTAATGTACAATTATAAGTTTACCTTACATTCATGTTATATACATACTGTTATTGTTAAATAGTGTTGGAATTTGTATTTTCAACAAATTTATGATTTGCTGCATGATTTGAATAGCTGAGTTATTAATTTTCTTTTTTTTTGATGGCAAATGATGGATGAATTTTGATTTTTTGTGGGAGATGGAATAACAAGAAGAGCTGGTACTTGGTGAGGCATCAAAATATGAACCTGACGAAAAAATTTTAATTTTTTATTATAAAAAACTTCACCTAGAAGAACGATTTCAGTACATAACTTTGCCAATGTCTCTATAAATAAGTAATGGAGATATTTTAGGACAACAATTACCAATAACTGCAGGGACAACTGCTGTTTCAAAATCTGAAATGTAACTGTGAATATCCACGTTAAAATTCCGTCAGTCCCGCACACAGTGCAGGAAGTGAAAACTTTTAATACATTTTGATCACCAACGTAAAGTGTGTGTAAATTGTAGAAAAAATATTAAAATGCCATGATAAATTAAATTATTAGGACCTAAATGAATGTTAAGATGACCTTAATAAGTCAACATTTAATAAAAGTTAATAATCTTTTTGTAATCTTGTTTTTTTCATAGGGGTACACTTGTACCCCTGGGTACCGTTAATGAAATTTTAATATGGGTACGGTTCTAGGGTTAATAAGCTAAGTACATCTTTACCGTATAACATACGGTAATATATCACTGAAAATTATTTATAAGGAGTCAATCGGTTTTCCACTATTAAAGTGATTAATCTTGATGTATTATGGAAAATTTTTATTTACCCCTTTGTAAATAAATCATTCTTGTATTCTACATCGCAAGTCAGTGCATCCGCTTTATAACAATCGTCACCTCACTTCATGACGTGATGCTATTGCCATGACACGACCTTGAAATTTTATTAACAGTTTCACTTCAATAAGTAATTGATTTCATGGATATGCGTATAATCTTCTTCTATAATATAAAAATGAATCGCAAAATGTGTTGGTAAGCGCATAACTCGAGAACGGCTGAACCGATTTCGATAATTCTTTTTTTATTATATTCCTTGAAGTACGAGGATGGTTCTTATGTAGAGAAAACGTAAACATGTACCACGGGCGAAGCCGGGGCGGACCGCTAGTAAGTATGATATAAAAACAATAATATCTAAAAATTTAAAATGTTCAAGTTTTGACGATTAAATGTGTTTTTTACAAAGATTTTGGGCATTATAATATTGTAGACCACGGATCTTTAAAAACTAGATAAGCTATGCATATTAAATCGTGTGAAAAAAAAAAGAACAAAAAAATAAAATATACATCTAACTATATATTCGGTAGGTACTTGGTGCAACGCTGCTCTTCAAAAGTATAATTTTCCCATTTTCCATTGCTATTTAGCTCCTAATGGTCGTAATGACGTCATAATTATAGCCTTCCGCGATAAATTGTCTATCTCATACAAAAATAATTGTTCAATTTAAGCGTTCAAAAATAAAAATACTATAACGTAATATACGTCTATTATTGTTTCCTGCCTGCATTTTAAGTAGGAGTAATTCAAACACATACTTGAAACGTTTTTACCTAGACTAAACAAAAAATAAGGACAATATAGGTAAACAACGCGGCACAGTCTCGAACTCAAATGATAATATTAAGAAATTAAGTTTAGATTTTAAATCTCCTTGGAATAGCCATAACCTTTAGGCTATATAGCCTATAAGTCAAAACTTAAAACTATACAGGCTGTTATCGTTAAATGTGCACAGGCGATTATTCCGTAACTATTACAGATATCAAGAAGCTTTAAACTGATATTGAAAGAACTATACCTAATGAGTAACACGACAATATTTTTTTTTTAATAAAACAAGAAATATCCAAAATCAAACATCAAACACTCCCATAGGTCGTAGCTGTTTTAATTTTTATTCGAAATAACAAGAACTAAACAAAACGTCTCGATCCAAGTCATTTCATAAATATACTAAGGCGGCTTTAAAATCTAAATTAATTATCAATAAATAATCGCACATTTAGGTAACTCTAAAAACATTATAAGTACTTATAACAGATAAATCAGTGTTGACGTTAAAATCAAAATGGCCGCATCGGTTACCATGGAAACACCCGCGCTAAATGAGGCAGAAATACAGGAACATTTGAACGAACTAGAAAATGTTGCTACCGAAGAAGAATTGGAAAAGAAATTGGATAAATGGAATAAGTTCGGTTTTAATATATCGAGTTGGATGAAATATATCTTTAATAAGGATACGAATGAAGAGTTTAAGGCCGAGTGGCTTTCGGTAAGTTGGTAATGTGTTTGTGTGTTTGTTCGTGCGTTACTCTCGAAATGTTGAAGCGGTTTTGAATTGAAGCTGAATTATTTTTTCGCCAAAGATTAGAAAAAAACTTATCTTAAGTAACTATATGAATGTTATTACATAAATGATTTAATAGTTCCGTCGTAATTCTTTAATTTGTTAATTCATAAATGATACTAACGAAAGTATTTATGTTTCATTGTTCATTTATTTAATCATTGCTTCCTTAATTGATTGAATGGTTCATTCAGTCATTCATTCGTTCACAGATTGTCATCGATAAATTACTTCATACATTACCATACCCACATTTTTTCAATCAACTCCAATCTCATTCGCTCGTTCGCCCCTCTGACATTCAATTTAAACACTAACAAGCGGAAAACGCTACATGATCAATCAATTAACATTTAAAATAGTCACCGACACCATAATCATTCTACAAATGTCATCAAATGTATATGAACATTTCATTCACTTGCTCACAGATCGATATCATTAAACCGCTTACGAAAACTATTACCTACCATTTTTAAAATGAAGATAATTTGTTTTAAATTAATATCGTTCATTCATTCTCTCGTTCACAGACAATAAATAAGCTTATCAAATCCATTAAGTTTATAGTTAGATACAAACAAAACCACACATTTCTACAACTACTACGTTAGTTAATTTATTCATTCGTTCAATCATTCACTCGTTCTCAGATCAATTAATTAATGTATCCATATTCCTCTAATTTTTTTTTATTTTCAATATCATTCATTCCTTCATTCACAGATCGACGAGTACAAGCGTCTAGCGGACGAAAGCATGGCGCACGCTTGGCGTGTGGTCAACGCGGCGAATTGGAAGCTAGAGAAACGCGGCTCGCAGAAGGGAGATATAGTGGAGTCCACGCAAACGGAACAGTTCGGGAAGGTGTATAGGTTTACGGTGAGTTTTTAGACTTCTATTCATCTGTTTTGATACGATTTTAAAAATAAGATTTCATAATTTGACTGTATTTTTTTAAAGTTGTTATCTCAAAAGTGTGGACTAGGTGCAAACTGGACAGAAAAATACCAACCGATAAGTTAGTGCCTTCCGGTTGGTCGTGTTAAAATTTTGCTCAGTTCTGACCATTTGAAGTAATTGTCATACATGTGACATTTTGAATATAGCGCCATCTATGGACATTTATTAATTTATTTATTTAATTCTAGATCTTCACGTGGGAATGACGGATTTCAACTTTAGATAAAATGCAGCAATGCAGCCTATATCACTGGTCTCCTAACTCATAAAATATTTATTTTCTTTCATGTGAAGTTCTAAATATGAAAATATCTAATTTAAATTTTTAATTAGTCCATTAAAATTGTAATTAACATAATAAAACGTTATTTTTTCAGGGTATCGTAGATTGTCCAGCTAAGTTTTTGTACAGTGAATTTAAAGACAATATTACAAGACTACCAGAATGGAATCCTACCATTTTGAAGAGTGAACTTATTAAAGTAAGTATAGTTTTTATCCATGAAAAGTGCATTCTTTGTATTTTTCAATAGATATTGATGTTTTATAAATTATTTCTGTTTTTCTTAAAAATCGGATACCATTCTTATAAATGTAAAAACTCGGTTCAATTATTTTCCAATATTTATGACATTTAACACACTTTTATTAGCTTCACTTGCACTATGTACTTTTTTTAAATTCAATTTTGACCCACTTTATCTTAATTATAAGTATTTACAGCGAAAATCTAATTTTACCATCATTTCCCCAGGAAAATAATTATAAGTATTTATCTCTTTGATAACGAAAATCTAATTTTACCCCAATTTAACAGGAAATAGGCCCCGGCGTGGACCTATCCTACCAAGTAACCGCGGGTGGGGGGCGGGGGATAATCTCCCCCCGGGACTTTGTGATACTGCGCCGTATGGCCGCTCTATCGCGTGAGGGGAGACCTACGGACGATGAGCCGTATTGCTATATCAGTAGCGGGGTCAGTGTCACCGTGCCCGGGTATCCCCCGCATAGAGATATGGTCAGGTGAGTGTTTCGTTCATTCGCTCAGCTGTTTATTTATTTCATTTATTTTTAAAACGACAGAAGATATTTTGTATAACGTATCTGCACAAGCATTGTTAAAATTATGTCATACATAAATTCCTAAATAATTCTGGCGCCTTTTTATTTTCGGGCGGCCATCAGCCAAAACTTGTTATTGGTTTACATTAAATAAACACCAAGAAAAAATGATTTAAATTCCTTATTTAATAATAATTAAGTTCATTCAATTTCAACATAATTTCATTCAAATTATAAAAAGAATACAGTTAGGTATATATTTTGACAAAAAACTTCTTTGTGGCGACGATTTTGGTATCTTTGAATCTGGCCAAAGAAGTTTCATTTCTGACACGTATGCTAGGCACACACGCTATTTCAACTTAAAAATGTTTTTATTGTATTTATTAATATTTAATACATATTTTCATCCCCAGAGGCCACAATAAAGTGGGTTGTTGGTGTCTCAAGCCGAAATCAGTGCAGACGCCGAACGGCAAAGTGGAACAAACTGTCTTCCAGTGGCTCATGTGCTGCGATTTGAAAGGTATTTAACGGTTTTTAATCAGGTTTTTTACTGTAATTGAGATAGCCCATTTTTACGCATTTAATGCCATAATTGCGAGATTTTTAGCGGCATTAAATCGCGACTTTTTTGAAGTATAGCTCAAAGTAGTATTTGATTACTAATCTTAATATATATAAATCTCGTGTCACAATGTTTGTCCTCAATGGACTCCTAAACCACTTAACCGATTATAATAAAATTCGCACACCATGTGCAGTTCGATCCAACTTGAGAGATAGGATAGTTTAAACATGTAGGTACCACGGGCGAAGCCGGGGCGGACCACTAGTAAATTATAAAAATACGTTTCAAGCATCATTTTGATATTATGCATTGTCAATTGTCATCAACATTTGCCTTTTTCATTTATTAAAACGTCAGAAAGAAGGAAAACAGGACAGTTCTTTGGCATATTATGTAGTTAGATATATGTTACATATTATGTAAATTTATTGACATTATTTTAAAAGAGCAACTATGGAGTTTCTTGCCGATTCTTCTCCATAGATACTGCTTTCCGAATCGGTGGTAAATGTGAAAAATACTATGTAATGACGATTCGAAAGTGCTACTAAATAGTAGTCTAATTGAATAAATGAATGTTTGAGTTTGAGTTTGAAAGACATTACAACTATAAAATTATTTTCACTCACAAATACTTATTTTTAAATACAATAATAGTTAGGGAGCCAGGTGCAAATTGGGTTCATTATTTCCTCTCAAGAGATAATTCGTCAGAAGCATCAGAGTATAGTATTATAAAGCCTCGTGAACGTCAGCTGGCGCTCGGTTGGGGGGGTGAGCGGTTGTAGCCTCCCACGCACGTAGGAAAAAAAAATACATTCATTCATTTCCTCTCAGCTAAAAATTTGTCAAATTGTAGCTAACCCAATATCTCAACGAAAAAAAATAATCAGCTGGTTACAGCATGGTGTATTATACGTCAGCTGGTGGCTCGAACATGAAAAAAAAAATATTATTTTCCGTGATTTCCTCTCAAACAAAAATTTACCTGATGATAGCTTATATGTAACTGTGGATAAATATATAAGTCAGCTGGCTGTATCTTGGTGGAAAAACCGTCAGCTGATACTTTGAAACTTATTACATAGGAGTTAGACAGAAGCATCTATTGCCAATTTATATGCATCAGCTGACTAGATTTTCCTCAACTTATTGCTAGCTGATTCTTTTATTTATCGCATCAATATATTTTTAACACTCTCACTCACAAATTTTCATCTGAGAGGAAATGACGATATCTTTAATTATTCGACATTACGCTTCAATATAAGAATTGAGTTGAAATAAACATTCAGTATCAATATTTTTGAAACGAATAAGTATGTAATCAAATAATTTTATATATTTAAATAATTAAATAATCAATTAGCAATAAATGAACTAGTTACTCGATAAAAAAAACAATATAATAAACTCTGCTCTTTTACGCATATCCAATTGGTTCACTGCTAATAATTTATTATTAAATGCAAAAAAAAAACAAATTGTGTAGAATTTATCCTTCCAAATGTAAAAAAGGTGAAAAGGGATATTATTTTAAACGGGGAGGTATTATACCCTGTGGATTCCACTGTTTTTCTTGTGATTGGTTTGACACTAGATGAGAAGCTACAATGGGGGGCCCATGTTGCCACCACCGCTGCTAAGCTTAGTTCAGCTGCATATGCAGTTCGAAGAATAAGGCATCTCACCGATGAAGACACGGCTAGATTGGTTTATTTTAGCTACTTTCATAGCATTATGTCCTATGGAATTCTGCTATGGGGCAGGGCTGCAGATATAGAAACTATATTTATATTACAGAAAAGAGCCATACGCTCTATATATTATAATTTACGTGCTAGGGACTCACTAAGAGATCTCTTTAAGAATACTGGTATCCTCACTGTACCATCACAGTATACAGGGTGTCCCACTATTGGTATACTAAGCGCGAAGGAACTTGTAGTTTTGCATACACTGATCACGTAAAAAATACTTTTAAAAAAAATTACGTCCAAAATTTTTTGCTAAATTTTTCCTGAAAATCCATGTTTTCTTCTCTAGCTTCGCGCAGCCGGCATATACCGCTTCTCTAATATGAGCATTTTATCTATGAAAACATAATCTTAAACGATAGCTCACGTGCTGGTGGCAAAGTTGGGCGGCTCGCTTGTTATGGGTGTACACATAGTTTTAAGAATTCATCTATTTGAAAAAAAAAATGCGTCTGGAATTTTTTAATTATTTTTTACGTACTCAGCGTATGCAAAACTATAACCTCCTTTGAGCTTAGTATACCAACAGTGGGACACCCTGTATATTTAATAATATTTTATATGTACACAAAAACGCAGACTTACACACAAGAGTAGGAGATAAGACACCGTTATGGCACAAGGAACAGAAATAAAATTGAAATGCCATTTTACCGGTTAGCTAAAGTTAAAAATTAATTTATGGGCCAAGGTATACTTTTTTACAACAGAATTCCTCATAGTATTAAAGAGTTTAGTAGTTAGTGCTAAATTTAAAAATTATGTAAAAAACGTATGAGTTCAGAGAGCCTATTACAGCATTAAGGAATATATGGAAGATAAAAACCCATGGAGGGTTGTCAGAGCGAAAACGAATAAATCTCATTATAATTTTTTATCAAGTTTATATAATAAATATTATTTATCGAGTAACTAGTTCATTTATTGCTAATTGATTATTTAATTATTTAAATATATAAAATTATTTGATTACATACTTATTCGTTTCAAAAATATTGATACTGAATGTTTATTTCAACTCAACTCTTATATTGAAGCGTAATGTCGAATAATTAAACTCAAACTCAAACTCAAACATTTATTTATTCAATTAGACTTCTTCCAGAAGCACTTTTGAATCGTCATTACATTCTTTAAATTTACCACCGATTCGGAAAGCAGTATCTATGGAGAAGAACCGGCAAGAAACTCCATAAAGATATCGTCATTTCCTCTCAGATGAAAATTTGTGAGTGAGAGTGTTAAAAATATATTGATGCGATAAATAAAAGAATCAGCTAGCAATAAGTTGAGGAAAATCTAGTCAGCTGATGCATATAAATTGGCAATAGATGCTTCTGTCTAACTCCTATGTAATAAGTTTCAAAGTATCAGCTGACGGTTTTTCCACCAAGATACAGCCAGCTGACTTATATATTTATCCACAGTTACATATAAGCTATCATCAGGTAAATTTTTGTTTGAGAGGAAATCACGGAAAATAATATTTTTTTTTTCATGTTCGAGCCACCAGCTGACGTATAATACACCATGCTGTAACCAGCTGATTATTTTTTTTCGTTGAGATATTGGGTTAGCTACAATTTGACAAATTTTTAGCTGAGAGGAATTGAATGAATGTATTTTTTTTTTCCTACGTGCGTGGGAGGCTACAGCCGCTCATCCCCCCAACCGAGCTCCAGCTGACGTTCACGAGGCTTTATAATACTATACTCTGATGCATTTTACTAATTACCGCTTGAGAGGAACTTGGTCATAAAATCTGCTTCTGGCTCCCTAACCATAATATTTTTTTCATATTTATGCAAGTATTTAGGATTAAGTAAACAACTCAATCTGCTAAATCCATGTCAAAATTTTAAATTTAAAATATCAACATTTGACGGGCTTATGAATTATTATGAAGATTTATTTTCTACCCGTTCGATAAGCATTTTCTAAAAAAAAGTTGCGTATTAACAAATAATTCATTCATTCCTACTTCATTGACTGACCGGTTGGCTCGGTTGGTAGTGGCCAAGCCAAGCCAGAAGGTTGTCCGTTCGATTCCCACTCGGGGCAAATATTTGTGTGATGAAAATAGATGTTTGCTCTGTGTCTGGGTGTTAATTATCTATATAAGTATTTATTTAAATTTATATATTATGTATGTTTATCAGCCATCTGGTTTCCATAACACAAGCGAAATCTTAGTATGGGATCAGATCGTGCCGTGTGTGAAAATTGTCCTGAAATATTTATTTATATTAATTTTATTCATTCATTCACATTTCCAGGTAAAATACCGCAGTTCGTGCTCGACGCAGCGTTCGCTACAGTGATGCTCGACTACATTGTTCACGTGAGGAAATACGCGGCGGATTCCAAGGCGAAGGGACTGTTCTGAATGAATGAATGAATGATTGAACGATAATAGTGGACAGGACAGGAGTTTGGAGTTAGTGTTAAAAGTATTTAAAATGCAGTGGATTTCATATAAAAGTATGTCTATAGTATGCAGTTGACTCAGAAGTACAGGAATTGTTTCGAATGATTGAATGAATGAACGATTTTAGTGGACTGTACAGGGCTTTGGAGTAAAATAAAGGAAATAAAAGTGTAAAATTCACGTGATGAATGTTACTTGATAAATAAATGATCGTGAATGAACGAATGAACGATTTTAGAAAACTGTACAGGGGCTTGGAATAAATTAAAACTATATATCTCGCATGATACGACAGCGGTCACCTTTGAATAACATGAACCGGCTTCCAATAAAGGAATGAGTGTGAATGAATGACTGACCAATAACAATATACTGTAAACGAATGAATGATAATAATGTACTGTGTAATTATGTTTTCATGCCAGTGTAATTGGCGAATGTGCTGTACATTTCATAAGAGTAAGGGCGGCCGTACACGGACCGCTTCAAGCAGTTGAGACCGACGGCTTGAAGCAGCGACCGCGCGGTGATCTATTTTACATTAGCAGCTGTACATCGATGAAATTACATAAAAAATACACAAAAAATATAGAACATGATGGACAAACAATAAAAAATGAGCACTGCATTCACTATGGACAATCATTCGCGCACAACACAACAAGACAAGCAGTCGCGACCGCTTCAAGCCGTCAACTGCGCGGTTTGTAGCGACTGCTCGAGCAGTCAACGACCGACTGCTCGAGCAGTGTACGTCGCTCAACCGTTAACTGCTCGAACCGCCCGTGTATGGCCGCCCTAATAACTTATGAACCACATTTGAGCGAATAAAGATATATTTTTACTGTACAGTTGCCTGGAATTAACTTGTAAACCGAAGTGAAACTATACAGTTATAAATATTATATTATAAAGTACGGTCCGGATTATATTAAATGAATGATCGAATGAATGAATGAATGAACGAATGTATATGTATAATGACAGTGGCTTGAAATGTAAACATTTTTGTAAAGTTGGTTCGACGTGCGAATGTATTTTTATTGTAAATTGTAATTGGATTTTTTTATTGTTTAACATCTTTGTAACTTTAAAAGTTTAATTTGTAAAGAAATGTTTACAAAAAATGTTGTGTGGTTTTATGAAACCACGGTAAAAGTGAAACTTAGGCACAAAATTATCGTATTTGTACGATAGTTATCGTACGGTTCGACCGTCACGCGACATGCGCTACACAGACCAAAAAGTTTGAGACGATGTAATAAAAGTTTCACTTTAAAAACTTTTACTTTTATTGTATTTTTTGTAATACTTGTTCAAATCTTACTTTACATACTCATTTTATACTCTGTCTGTGCTTTGTATGACTGTCTTTCAATATAAAACAGCTGTATCAATTGTGATAAAATTGAATATAAGGATAGTTTAAAACCAAAAGTTTGTGAATGTTTACCCTACTTTGCTCTATTTTCGTAAAAAAATCCTTATTTAATATATTTTTTTTAACAAATTTGTTTCCGAAAACTCATGTTACTAATAAGTTTAAATAAAATATTTAATACTAGATTTCCGCCCGCGGCTTCGCCCGCGTTTTCTAAGGAAAACCCGCATAGTTCCCGTTCCCGTGGGATTTCCGGGATAAAACCTATCCTATGTGTTAATCCAAGTTACCCTCTATATGTGTGCTAAATTTCATTTTAATCGGTTCAGTAGTTTTTACGTGAAAGAGTAACAAACATCCATACATCCATACATCCATACATCCTTACAAACTTTCGCCTTTATAATAGTATTAAGATTTTGTACAGTGATGTATTTTATTTCAAAATTTGAGTAAAATATGTTTTAAGTATGAATAAAAATAATTATAGCTGCTGTATTTTTTATTTTCATAAAAATTTAAATTTGATACTTTTTTGTTTTTGGACTTTCAAATGCTTTATAAATATAAATTAATAAAAATTAGAAAAAAATCGATTGAGGCGGGATTCGAACCCGAATCCTTCACACCAATCCGGGGTGGACTCCTGACCAATTAGAATTGGATTGACATGTAAGACGCGGGTTCGAATCCCGCCTCAATCGATCGAATTTTTCTGTTTTATAAAATTAAATTCATAAAAAGTTTTCAACTCCTGGACTAGACTATATTTAAACATTTTTAGTGCATTTTGTAGTCATTTTCTTTAATTGTAAGTATTTTAAAGTTATTTTCTTTAAGTATATATAGTTTAAGTTATAATATTTACTAAAAGTTTATAATCAAATAGCGAAATATATTTTTATATATAACAATATGACTTTTTATTTCATTATTTTTAACAAAATTATACTGTAAAAGAAACTGCAATGATAATAAATATTAACTAAAACATTATAAATAGAAATATATTTGCTGTAAGTAAGTACATATATTATGCATAAGTTATTTTTTTAATTTTTAAGTTACAACTAATATTTCATGTTATTTTTCTTTCGAATTAGTTACAACTTACATCCCAAACAAAATTATAGGAAAAAATGTTTATATTTTAAGCCAAATTAAAAAAACACAATGTGTTTAAAAAATTACACAAAAATAGGCAATAAATTTATGCTTTCTCGCTCTTTCTTGTGTCAAGTAGCATAGGAGTGAAAGAGACAAAATATATTCGATTTAGAAGTAGACACACTGGCATTAAAACAGTGTCAGATTATTAAAATATAAAAGATAAGCTATCTTTCGCAAGAAACTTTTCAATGTAAAAAATAAGCTATCATTCACAAGAAACTTTTCAATTGAGGTCCAGTAATTTAAGGGGTTAATGCTACAACAAACAGACAAACTTTTAGTATAAATATTTTCCAGTGTTAGTTACCATACCTCTAAAACGGCTTCGCAAAATTTCATGAATTTTTTTGTGTACATAGTATATTCGAAAATAGGTCGCAAAGTATTTTTCATACCTAACTAATAAGTGCAATGTATATAAAAATGCATTAATTGGATAGTTAAAATAATTATTATTCGAGCTCAAGGGATGTACGAATAAGAGTGAAACTTTTTAAATTGAAAGATGCATGTATATTTTCGTAATCATGACAGTAGTTAAGCAAAATTATAGTATAATATTATATGAACGCTTTATATTATTGTATAGATATTATTAGGAAATATGTTATTATAATGTATAAAATAAGAAATAAACAATTTTTATACTGCACATATTTTTATTTTTTCCTACAATCATTTATCTAGTAAATACTAAATAATCCCTATATGTATTTTATTCCAGATCCTTTGCCTAATTTTATCAAAATCGGTTTAGCATTAACAAGCAACAAATATCTTCATTGCTTCTTACAACAGATACCTAACTAAGAAATCTGCAAAATCTCATCTAATCCCGATCAGCCGTTCTTGAGTAAAAGAGAAACAAACGCAAGTCATCTTCAATATTGTTTGCCATGTTTTACTTAAAAACTACTTGATTTCTGAAACTTGATTCTTTACTTCAGTAATTATAACCTCAATTACATATGTTATTCATAACAGGCTAAAATTTTTACTCACGAAAATTTATATTTATCATATCACTAGATATCCGCCCGCGGCTTCGCCCGCGTTTTCAAAGAAAAACTCGCATAGTTCCCGTTCCAGTGGGATTTCCGGGATAAAACCTATCCTATGTGTTAATCCAATTTAGCCTCTATATGTGTGCTAAATTTCATTGTAATCAGTTCAGTAGTATTTGCGTGAAAGAGTAACAAACACACACACATCCTCACAAAGTTTCGCAAATTTATAATATTAGTAGGATTTTAGTACAGACTAGCTTTCCGCCCGCGGCTCGCCCGCGTTTTCAAAGAAAAACCCGTTCCCGTAGGATTTCCGGGATAAAACCTATCCTATGTCCTCTCTCGGGTATCAAAATATCTCTATACCAAATTTCATGCAAATTGGTTCAGTAGTTAAGGCGTGATTGAGTAACAGACAGACAGACAGAGTTACTTTCGCATTTATAATATTAGTATGGATATAGCCTTCCTCGATAAATGGGCTATCTAACACCGAAAGAATTTTTCAAATTGGACCAGTAGTTCCCGAGATTAGCGCGTTCAAACAAACAAACAAACTGATACACAAAAAGCTATAAGAAGCTGAATCAACACAACGACGACAACAACAAAAGAGGGCGTTAATTTTTGATAGACATAAATTTGAACCTCAATGTAATAATAGTTAGGTTTATGTGTGACGATTTAATAGTTAGGTTTGTGTTTAGGTTAGGTTAGGTTAGGTTAGGTTAGGTTAGGTTAGGTTAGGTTAGGTTAGGTTAGGTTAGCTTTTTAAAACTAAATTATTTCTGGCCACGAAATTTACAATCGTAATATTAGCTGTTTCGTCTCTCTTTTCTCGGAAAATTCGAAATTTTTCAAAATCAAAAAAATTCGGCTGTTCAACAACAAAAACAGGTACCTCAATGTTTAGGTTTGTGTTTAGGTTAGGTTAGTAAATTTTTAAAACTATACATATATATATTAGCTGTTTCGTTTCTCTTTTCTCAGAAAATTCGAAAAAAAATTCGGCTATTCAACAACAAAAATAGGTAGGTACCTCAATGTACTAATAGTTAGGTTTCTGTGTGTGTGTGTGTGTTTGTGCGTGTGTTAAGGTTAGGTTAGGTATAAAACATGGGTTATATATTATCGAAAAATAATAAATTTTCCGGACTTAGAAAAAATTTCCTAACCTAACCTAACCTAACCTAACCTATCCTTTTCCACCTTATAGAAATATTTCCTGACGTATAGAAATTTTCCTGGCTTATATAAATTTTCCTGAGGTATAGAAATTTTCCTGGCGTATGGAAATTTTCCGGACTTAGAAAAATTTTCCTAACCTAACCTAACCTAACCTATCCTTTTCCACCTTATAGAATTTTTTCCTGACGTATAGAAATTTTCCTGGCTTATATAAATTTTCCGGACGTATAGAAATTTTCCTGGCGTATGGAAATTTTCCGGACTAAGAAAAATTTTCCTAACCTAACCTAACCTAACCTTACCTATCCTTTTCCACCTTATAGAAATATTTCCTGACGTATAGAAATTTTCCTGGCTTATATTAATTTTCCTGGCGTATAGAAATTTTCCTGGCGTATGGAAATTTTCCGGTCTTAGAATAATTTTCCTAATCTAACCTAACCTAACCTAACCTATCCTTTTCCACCTTATAGAAAATTTTCCTGACGTATAGAAATTTTCCTGGCTTATATAAAATTTCCTGACGTATAGAAATTTTTCTGGCTTATATAAATTTTCCTGACGTATAGAAATATTCCTGGCGTATGGAAATTTTCCGGACTTAGAAAAATTTTCCTAACCTAACCTAACCTATCCTTTTCCACCTTATAGAAAATTTTCCTGACGTATAGAAATTTTCCTGGCTTGTATAAATTTTCCTGACGTATAGAAATTTTCCTGGCGTATGGAAATTTTCCGGACTTAGAAAATTTTTCCTAACCTAACCTAACCTAACCTAACCTAACCTAACCTAACCTAACCTAACCTAACCTATCCTTTTCCACCTTATAGAAATTTTTCCTGACGTATAGAAATTTTCCTGGCTTATATAAATTTTCCTGAGGTATAGAAATTTTCCTGACGTATAGAAATTTTCCTGGCGTATGGAAATTTTCCGGACTTAGAAAAATTTTCCTGACTTATACGAATTTTCCTCATCTGTATAAATTTTCCCGACGTATAGAATTTTTCCTGGCGTATGGAAATTTTCCGGACTTAGAAAAATTTTCCTGACTTATACGAATTTTCCTCAGATAAAATTCATTTATTTATTCCTACTTTTACCCCTATATCAAATAAATGGATGAACCGATTTTGATAAAACGTTCACTTTCATCTTAATCTTAATCTTAATACTATTATAAAGGCGAAAGTTTGTAAGGATTTATGGATGTATGGATGTATGGATGTATGGATGTTTGTTACTCTTTCACGTAAAAACTACTGAACCGATTACAATGAAATTTAGCACACATATAGAGGGTAACTTGGATTAACACATAGGATAGGTTTTATCCCGGAAATCCCACGGGAACGGGAACTATGCGGGTTTTCCTTTGAATACGCGGGCGACGCCGCGGGCGGAAATCTAGTTTAATGACTAATGACTTAGATTCGACAACTTTAATTTTTTTCATTCCCACTTTTACCCCTATAGGTAGGTATAATAAATGGATGAACCGATTTTGATACACTTTATCTAAGAACCAGCGTCGGAAAATATGCTGCCTTACAAAAAACCGCATCTAATTCGGATTACCTGTTAGCGAGCTACGGTGGAACAAACAGATACACACACACAGACACACATAGCGGTCAAACACTTACCACTCATCTTTTTGCGTCGGGGCTTAAAAATATATGTAATACGACATAATTTAAAGGACATTTTATGTATAAAATTTACCTAAAAATAAGCATAATTTTAATTTGCCCCTCCCCCCCTACTACCTCAGCTTACCCCCTCACTCCCACCCCCACCACCAGAAATAACTGTAGCGTATAACAGATAACTTACGTTTTATCGAACACTGTATAATAGTGTACCATAGAATGCCTTAGCAAATGTTCGTCGTGAGTACTTAAATGGTCATAACTTTTTTATTTATAAACTGATTGACATGAAATAAACACTATCTAAATGTTAAATGAAGATTACCAAAATATATTAGTGAAAACCGCATTTAAATCGGATAAGCCGTTTCTGAGATTAGCGTGTTCAAACATACAGACAAACAGACAAACAGACAAAAAAAATTTTAACGACAGTTTTGGGTTTGGGATCGATTTAGTAATAACCCCTGCTAAATTTTTTTTACATATTTTCATTGTACAGACACCACTTTTCTAGAATTTTATTATATGTATTGATTGATGATGATGATTGATATTGATTGATGATGATGATGATGATGATGATTGATGATTATGAATAATGAAACCCCAAATAGTAGATACTTACAGCGCCATCTAGCGCAAACTAATTAAGCTTGTAATTCAATAAAATATGATTGAATAAATACCAGAAATTTTATCAATAATTATGAGACGAACTGATGAGTTAGTCCTAGGTATACCTATTTGCACAACTATATTGCCCGCGACTGCGCTCGTTTTTTACTTGTTACTTTAAAAAATAAAAACATTGGTCGAATCTATTTGTGTGACGTCACAGATCTTTATTAAGTACTAGCGGTCCGCCCCGGCTTCGCCCGTGGAACATATTTACGTTTTCTCTACATAAAAACAATCCTCGGACTTCAAGGAATATAATAAAAAAAGAATTATCGAAATCGGTTCAGCCGTTCTCGAGTTATGCGCTTACCAACACATTTTGCGATTCATTTTTATATATAAGAAGATTATATAATATCATTTATGCTCATTAACACGTTCACTGCGGCATGTCCAGTATCGGGCCATCAGCGACTACACCACAGTGCGGCGCCCAAAATCGCAGTTTTCACCGTGGTGCGGCGAGGTTTTTTATATGTTAATCAATGACTAGAAAAGAGACAAATATATTTTTGTGATCACAGTTGGAAGTAGGACTCAATTTCGTTTAAAAATCGTATGGCAAAATATTGGACCAACGCATAGAAAAGAAACCGTTTCTTTTGTGTGCGGCATGTCAAATATTTTGCCATGGACAAGCACCTCATGCCGCACTGTACTGCGAGCGCGCCGCGTGTCAGTCTCGCATAGTGATGCACCAGGACCGAAGCACTTTTCTTTTGAGTTTTTTTAAATGACAATGATACCTTAAAGGCTTTAGTTTTTTTACTTTCTTTTATTTCGTAGCATAAATGCAAAAATGTGATGACAGTTGTGAAAATAATATAAAACATTAAAACAAAAGTTACTGAACAAATTAAAACAAAAGTTACTGAACAATTTCCTGATAGTACTCTATCAAGTACCTTGTTTTATATGTGTTTTTTTTTTGTATCGACGATCTCGTTATCTGTTAACAAACAGACTGAAATATACAAAATTGATTTATATCGATATCGATGTTTTATTTTACAGTGTTTCCCATCGCTATTACTGTAAACATGCCGTATCAACGCAGTGCGGGATGGCAAATAATTTTTCACAAAATCAGGGGTTTACATTTTCCCTCATATCTTTTAAACTATTCGGTCAAACTAAAAGCTATTCATGCGGTATATACTAGACTATATATACTATTATCTGAAAAAAAAATTTTTGAAATATCTTGAAAATTCATGAAATTATTAACCTTCAAAGTCAGAAGGTGCGATGTGATAAAAATGGCTCATGACGCACAGTGGTGAACTTGCCGATGTGAAGTATGGAAGACATGCCGCAACAACGGTAAGTTTGGCATTTTAGGTGCCGCAGTGAACGTGTTAATTCATTATACTTAAAAAGATGGAAACACGGTTGTAAATCACTAGGTTCATCTCTAGATATGTATTAATAAATCCCCATTTCCCTTGGTCACGGCATTACGCTTGAACGGCGAGACCGATTTCGATAATTCTTATTTTAATGTGCTTGTTACTGTCAGGAAAAGCATCTTATGAAAGAAAACTTCAAGAATACAAGATATTTAACATAAAAAAATGCGAAAACTTCACGGCCATTTCAAGTTCATAGGGTTGCGCAAAAACAGGTCGACGTCTGTCGATCGTCATCTCTGCAACATATGTCTGTGTCTGCACTCTGCAACGGATTTTGAACCGTTTTGAAGTGAACTTCTCTATGCGCTTTGAGAGTAAAGTTTGAAGGTCGCGTCGCAGAGCTCCTTTTTTCTTAAAAATATGTATTTTTGAGCCTTTTTTGAGCAATGTTTACCATCATCCATTGTTACACATATCGTTACAAACAGAAAAAAATGTAAACATTATAGAATTTATACATTTTCAAAATAAGGAAGATTCATTGGAATATAAATCTAAGTTTTCATGCTAGTCACTTCAGTTCGACTGAAGAGGATAGAGATATATTGCTTGCTCGTTTTCTTAATTTGATATAAGACCCGCACCACACGCACGATTTCCATGCGATTCTAAATTCGCGCGCTTCCCGCCGTGTCACAGATTAGATACTAGCCATTACATCATTCCTTTAGGCCCTGCGCAGACGACAGACTATCCGTGACGCACTTTTTAGTCTGTGAAAATAGAACCTATGAAATTATATGCAGTAACGCACACGACGCGCAAAAAGTCCGGCGCGCAAAAAATCCGTGTAATTCGGGCAGACCGCACCGCGCCGCTCCGCACAAAAGTGTGTGAAAAGAATTGAACGTTTGCTTCAACGCGCGCTAACGCAGACGGCGCACACTTTACACGATTTCCATAGCGTCTACGTCCCTACAACTCTGCCGACAAAATGATCGAAGATGTGCGTCGTGTGCGTTGAGTCTGTGAAAAATCCGCGACAGACTTTTTGCGCGCCATGCAGACTTTTTGTGCGCCGCAGACTCGATCGCACAAAAAGTGTGCCGTCTGCGCAGGGCCTTATGATACCTAATATGCTCAATTCAAGATTAAGTAGGTAGTTATATACCTACTTTCATTTTAATCATTTACGCACCGAAATCAATTGCCAATTAGCCGGTTATTTTGTTGGCATTATTGTACCAACCTTTATGTTAGATTATTATTAAATACTTAGTTAAGCTACTAACTACCTACTTAAGTATATAACGGAAGTATTTTGTGTCCATTTTTCAATCCTTGGTTAAAACTTATCCGTCCAATAAAGTACCTATTACACGATAATACCTATTAAAATGTCACCATTATAGGTAGGTACCTACTGTCAAATCCGTGCAATTAAAGAATAGATTTTTGAAATGTTAGTTTTAATACAGGTACGGTAGTACGTTATCCGAAGAATAAGTTTTAACCAACGATTGAAAAATCGGCCCTTAGTTAGGTTAATACCTATTACCTACTTACATGTACTCCATTTTAATTAGGTATTCGATTCGAGGTAACCATTTTATGACGATAACAAAATCATAAGAAGTTGAAATTACTTCCGTTTGTGCCCGTTTAAACATGATTTCTAATTTTTTAGCTTTTCTAAAATTTCCCAACTTTTATCCTTATCTAAGAGGAGACAATCCAGTAAAGATCATTAAAATCAGATCAGCCTTTCTTGAGAGTTGAGATAGGTACTGTATAGTATTTGTAAAATTAACACGACTTTCTTTTAAGTAGGATTTTATGCGTTTCTTTTTTCATTGTTAAACTTAAACTTGCTTATGCTAGGAGAATTAAAAAATTGAATTATTTTAACGTATTAAAATAAATAACACGAACGTACTAACAAAATGTTCGTATCAATACTAAATTAATAATTGATAAATCTGCTGGACCAGGTATTGTGTATTGGTGTATTTCTATAACAGGTAAGACTACGATCGGTGGGTATCACATCGTTCAAGCTAGTTTACTAATTAGGTACTAGTCGTACTATTTCAATCAAAAAGTATTAAACTTTTATTTCAAACTACCCTCAAAAAAGTCAATAATCACAGTAGGCTCTCCGTACGGTAAAACCGACTGTTTCTTTATATATAAGCAACTTTATTAAGAGTTTCGTTAAAAACAAAATGGCGTCCGACGAAGGAGATATCGTAATGCATTCGAAGTTAAAGAAAATGCCCTCCAAAAAGCAACCAACAAGCCCCACTGCGGATATTTTAAAAAGTCAAGACAGAAAAGTATCTACAAAAGTAATGGTGAATACAGCATTGATGGAATTAAAATCACGAAAAGGAACTTCTTTATATGCTATCAAGAAGTTTGTAAGCGAGAAATATCAAGTGGATACAGAGAAAATAAGTTATATTATGAAGAAATACTTGAAAACTGCGGTCGAAGCTGGCATTATAATACAGACCAAGGGTATTGGCGCCTCTGGCTCCTTCAAACTTGCCACAATGAAAACCAAAATTGAAAAGAAAAAAGAATTAAAAAAGACCGTCAAGAAGATGTCGAAACCGTCCGACGAGGAAATAAAACCAGCGAAGGAGAAGAAAAAAGAAAAAAGCAAGGAGAAAGGAGAAAGCAAAGAGAAAAAGGTCAAACAGAAAATCGATAAGAATTCGGATGAAAAGGTTGAAAGTAAGAAAGTTGAGAAACAGGAAAAAGCATTGAAAAAGGATAAGCAAGAAAAATCAAAGCCTAAAAGCGGGAAAGAGAAAATATCGAAAATATCTAGAAGCAAAATGGCGCTCGCTACGACTCCCGCCAAAAAGATGGCCGCCATTTTAAAAAGAAAAAGTATGGGGTCTATCGTAAAACCTCCAAAAATGAAGCCTAGAGCTCTTAAACAAAAATAAAGTGCCTAATTTGGATTTTAGAACCTAACTTATAATTGCTTGAATGTTTGATTTTGTTGACTGTAAAATGTAAAATGTAGACTATAAATAAATTATATTTTTGATTAAGTTGTTTTATTTATTTTATTTTAATTTAAAATTCAAATATAAATTCATACAAAAAATACACAAACATTTTGCATTACGACATATAGGTAGGTACTTAGTAGGTACTATAATTTATCTTCTTACTATACTATATTTTATCTAGGTATATATAAAAATATATAGTAGGTACTGTAATGTACCTAGGTTCTATAACCTAGGTACATTAAAAATCAAATTAAATGTAGCCTAGGTATCTTCTTGGTACCTAGGTACATATAAAAATAGGACATGATTTAAAGTAGGTACATACCTACTAATTTAACATTTCAACCAAAAATTCAGTAGGTAGTTACTGGATAAAAGTGATACAAACACACTTAATAATAATTTAATATAATATCAAATATGTAAATTCTAAAAAAAAGGTCTATAATTTTTGTAGTGAAACTTGTTTAGGCGCGTTGAGAGTAAAATTTCAAGATTTTAAATCTTGCCAAAGAAGTTTCACTTCTGACACGTTTGCTCGGCACACACGCTCTTTTTTGTTTGTATGTTACCTACGACGGAACTAAAAAACTACTCGACTTATTATAAAAATTCTTTCATCTTTAGAAAGCTTTATCTTAGCTTGTACCTATCCCCCTGAAAAAAAAAACAGTGTACCTAACTAAATATAGGTACATTTTAAATACCTACTTATAAACTTAAAATTTAAAAACCTTAAACCACCATTTTGTAATTAACCAGTAGAACGCAACATTGTTTTAAAAAGCATTATTAAGGTAAATTATAAATGTATCTACTTAGGTATAGTAGATCCCGTTCCCGTGGGATTTCCGAGATAAAACCTATCCTATGAGTTAATCTAAGTTAACAACTATGTGTGTGCTAAATTTCATTGTAATCGGTTCAGTAGTATTTGCGTGAAAGAGTAACAAACATGAAACATCCCTACATACCTACATACACACATACTTGCGCATTTATAGTATTAGTAGGATAGGTGCTTACTGTATTCTTTTCACGCCAAAACGGCTCAAGAGATTTTGATGAGTTTAATCATAAAGATAGATGAGACCTTTTTATTCTGCTAAAATAAAACCCAAGTAAAGCAAGAAATATCCAACTTAATTATTAAAACTACCTTCTTGGTACAGTGGTTAACGCATGAGCCTTACAAGGAAATGAGTTCGATCCCCGTTAAACATAAAAAATTGGTTGTCTGTAAAGTCGGTTTACTGACGATAGTTGAACGTGACAACGTCCGATTGTGCTTCTTTGTCGCTCGTTCCGCGCTCTCGCTTGCACTTCAAGCCTTACATGGAACGCCTCAGAGCGAGGTAACGCCGCATGAGTCATGTTTTTTCGTGCGTGCAGCTGGTGCTATCGAATTATAAGACGTTGTCACGTCAAAAATACCTAAATAATTTTAAGTTATAACTGGACATAGGTAATCACGAGCAAAAGCGCATCACGCATGTGTGATTTACTAAATTATGGTGAATAAGCTATAGGTAATACTGCCATATTCCATCAAAATATGTACAAAATACTATTATACTTTATGTTAGCTAAAAACATCCGAGTGAAGTCGGGCGGAGTCGCTAGTCTATTATACAGGGTGTCCCACTATCGGTATAGGTACCTACTAAGCGCGAAGAGACTTGTAGTTTCGCATACACTGATCACGTAAAAAATACAATAACAAAATTACGTCAAAAATTTTTTGCAAAACTTTACCTTAGAATTCATGTTTTCTTCTCTAACTTCGCGCAGCCGGCATATTATAACGCTTCGCTAATGTGAGCATTTTGATTTTTGTCTATGAAAACATATAATTTGAAAAGATAGCTCACGTGCGGGTGGCAAAGTTAGGCGGGTTGCTTGTTAAGGGTGTACACAAAGAGTTCTAAGAATTCATCTAGGTAGGTAGGTACCTATTTGAAAAAAAAATGCGTCTGCAATTTTTTAAGTATTTTTTTCGTAAGTAGGTACCTACTCAGGCCTCAGCGTATGCAAAACTATAACCTCCTTTGAGCTGAGTAGGTAGGTATACCAACGCTGGGACACCCTGTATATTATAATTTAAAATATTCCTTCTCTTTCACTTTTTACTCATTTGACATGTGAAAGAAAGAGAAATAACACCTGAAATATACAAACCAGTTTAACGACTCGCTGATAAAGTCCCTGATTGCTTGTCATTTAGCTATCTGACAGATACCTAAGCTAAATTAGTTCAATAACACAACACTGCATAAAATTATTAGGTAGCTATACAAATCAAATCAAATTAAAATTAAACAAAACAAATCTTCGAAACGGCTGAACCGATATTAATGAGACTTAAATTAAGCTATTCTGTTCTATAAAGGAAATCCGTTAAAAAAACCTAAAAACCACGCCTTACTTAGATAAACTCATGAAATTATTGTATACTAGATTTCCGCCCGCGGCTTCGCCCGCGTTTTAAAAGGAAAAACCCCACATAGTTCCCGTTCCCGTTGGATTTCCGGGATAAAACCTATCCTATGTGTTAATCCAAGTTACCCTCTATATGTGTGCTAAATTTCATTGTAATCGGTTCAGTAGTTTTTACGTGAAAGAGTAACAAACATCCATACATCCATACTTACAAACTTTCGCTTTTATTAAGATTGTCATGGATTCTTGATAATTTTACAAAGCTTGAATTAAATCTGTCTGTTTAAAGTGTGTCAAAATCAAGTCTAAATGTTACATCCTACCTACAAACATACAGGTGAAGCTAATAAAAGTGTGTTGAAATTATCATTGCAATTATTATATTGCTAGGTATACTTGTATCGGTCATTATTATTATAAATATGTTTTCGTAATTGAAAAAAGTTAAGCAAATGTTCTAACAAAACAATATACATATTATCATGTTATTCTATGTCGTCGTTACTAGGTTACGTTGTTTAATTTTGTTGAACTGTCAAATGTTGCCCATTAAAATGGCTCTACAAGGGCTCTACTTTAAGTGCTGACTGCTGACTTGTTTTAATTTGACCCACAAACATTCTGATTTTATATATTCGTACACGAAACTCTATAAATATGTACCTACTATAGAGCAATTCTTTGAATATACATACCTAAGTACCTAGATAAGTATCTTGTGCCAATATAAAATAATTCAAACTACTTACTAAATAAATAATATTAACTAATATAGATGTTTCATTACTTACATATGTTATGGGTTATGGCTATCAATTAATATCAATTCATTTATCATTATATTACTAGTAGGCGAAATTAAAAACTCGTTAATAAAACATGTCACAAACTACACAGGAAGGAGATAACAAAATATCTTGAATTATTTATAAGACCGCCATTACTTATAATGATGTCACTGTTCGAACCACGCGAATTTCGACTCTATTGACCTGTAATAAATGCAATATTCCCATAAATATCTAGACAAAAGCGGTTCGTTATACTATTTGACATGTAAGAATTTTATCGATCCTCTTATTTTGCTATTGATATAATCCATGCGTTAGACAGAGATAGATGTAGCTGTGTCGTGTCTATTCTCGTTGGCGGGAGAGAAACGGGGTCATAGCACGTGTTTGAATTTCGAAACACGTTCCGTCCAATACCATTCGTCTGTCCCAAGTTCGTTATCATTGGTCGGGTGTCCCCCGTACCAGAAACACGCGTGGCAACAAATCGATATTGCATGGTGCAGTTTTGTATGGGAGCGAGCGACAGTATCGCTTGACGCTCGTCGCTCGGGATGCCGTGGTAGGGGGCCGGTTGGTTTTAGAATGGATGTTTCGTTCGGCGCGCGGCGCCATTTCGTCACGAAAGATGTTGGAAGCGTGTGTATTTGGGGCGTATTGATACGATTATTGTACTTTTTACGCCATTTGAAGACTCGAACAGCTGTCTACTAATATTGGTAAGATCATTTTATCATTCTAGACTATAATTTTCATTATTGATAGTGTTAGTATTAAGATATTTGTATTGTTTTGCTAACGTTGCATATATCGATATGTAGAGCGAACGAAATAGCGCTGTCAGTGCAATGACGTCACGGGAGGTCGATGGAATTTGTTGATACGCGATTTTAGACTTTATGCCCACTTGTATAGGTACTTTCATATTTTAACTTATTTTGTAAAAAGTGTTTAGTTTCTATTCATGCCTTAGGTTCGTTATTTTGAGGACATTTGGTATTTTGGTGATTTTTGTTGTGTAATATTGAGCGAATGTAGTTTTAGGTATTTATGTATTGCATGAAGGTACTGTTTATAGAGGTTATTATATTTTGTTGAATAATAATATGACAATAATCCATTAAAAGGATTTAACAGCTGTTAGGGTGTCTCTTTCTCGCATGTGCATTCGCGAATAGCGCTATTTCATTCACTCCTTTACTTATTTATAGAGATGTCTTGGGTTTGGTAGCGTCCATTGGCGACTCATAAATTTCACTAGTGATGTACTCAAAAATGAAATGTGTGTTGTCGATAAATCGCATTAAATGCTTAGTAATCGATATTTTTGCTATGATCTAGATTTTCATTATTTTAATAACCTTGCACTCAATTTTAAGTTTATAATTATAGACATAATTAGAATGATCGAATATCGTGTGGTTAATTAGATAAATTTTAGGATTTAAAAAATACATTGTTAAAAAAGATCAGAGTGAAAAAATATGTGTTCATTTTCTGAATTCAAAATATTACATTGATAAACATTAAGCATAATTAGCAAATAATATATCTAATGACATTTAATTATCGAAATTATACTAATGTGGTGTCTGATTAGAGCCAGCGCGCACGAGCAACTTTGTCTCCGCAACTATTTTGTCTCTCCCCTCAATTTGTATGGGGAGTTGCGTCGCTACGTGCGCGCACTTTCATACTAGCCCATGGGTGGGAGAGACAAAATAGTTGCGGAGACAAAAAAGTTGCGGAGACAAAGTTGCTCGTGCGCGCACTGTCTTAGTAGAACATTTTCATAAATATAGACTCATCGACACATAACATGAAAAAAGAGCGTGTGTGCCGAGCACACATGTCAGAAATGAAACTTCTTTAGCAAGATTCAAAGATGATAAAATCATCGCCTTACTCCATTACGTGACGGTATTGCCATGACGCGACCTTGAAAATTTACTCTCAACACACCTTTAACTTCAAAATCAATACTTACTAGTAGAAGTGTGTCTGTCCTTTGATGATTTCATATTTTAACGCGAAAGTTTAATGTATGTTTGTTACTCTTTCATGCGAAAACCACTGAACATATATTATTTTGAGGATATTTGGTATAGAAATATTTATATAATATAATATGGTAAGCAGGTGAAACCGCGTGGCACAACTAGTAATCAATATCGTTTGTTTTCTTTCAGTCGTAATTTTTACTTCACTGTAATTATTTACTTTGAGATTGGAATTAACTTATATTTTCCAGGAATGTACTTACTTAAAAATTAAAATATTTAGTACATATATTATTTAAAATATTGAACATGATTTAAAATTGTAATGTGGAATCAATTCTACTAAATATGATCTGAATATTTAGAAGATTTCGTAAAAAAACGTACATAATTATTATTATTATCGACATCACACAGCGTGGTAACATCACTACACTAAAAATAAAATGTCTGCCGTTCCTACGAAGGGGACCTTTCTCCATTAAGTGGAGATAAAACCACTGTAAACGAATTTGAACCTTAAGCCCTTGAAATAAGGTTGAATATTCATATAAAATGTAATATCAGGTAGAATTTTCGTTCCCGTATTCAATTTTGAACCTTAACATGTAAGGAAATAAAGTATATTTTGTACTGGATGTAGTTTTTTGACTTTGATGGGAATAAAAATGAAGGACGGAATGCTTTATTACGATTTTGAAATTGGAATACTGACAGGGCGAGGGAAAGAGATATATGCTAGAGTGAGACGGCAGTAAACATGTTTGCCAATTAGGAGCGATTCCCTGATTTTATGGAGATTTTGACTTTTGATTGAGCTTTGAATTTCGTTTGTTTGTTCGAATAGGACTTGAAAACGGCTGAATCGTTTTCAATGGTCTTTCGAAATTGAATTATCAGGATCATTTATTTATGGTAGCAACGTAATTAACATAAATAAATTAGTCATTATTTTATTAATTAAAAATAAATGTATGTATTTATTAAATAAAAATATATCTACATACTGTAAAAAAAAGAAGTTGTGTTAAAATAATTTTTTTTTAATAAGTATCTATATTCTTCTAAGAAAGTAGAAACATTAAAAAACACAATATTGTTTGTGAATAGGGAACTCAATCTCGCAAAAACGGAATATTAGGTATATCTAGATATCATTAAAATCTTGTCAATATCCACGCTATCCATTGTTGAAAACAGAATGAAAATCGGTGCAGGAATTTTTGAGCTTATTGCGAACTGATAGACAGCGGCGATAGACTTTCTTTAAAAAATCTAATCTATCGAAATTATTTAACGTACCTACCAGGTTCTACCTGGTAGGTACGCTAAATAATTTCAATAACAAAGAAACAAGAATTAAGAAACGGATAACAGTCATAGATTTTAGCAATTTCTACCTAGATATTCTTGCGGATCTAGGCGATTTCTAATGTTGTCTATGAGTCTAGGCTAGGCTAGAGGACATACTAGAGGTCCGGCCCCGGCTTCGCCCGTGGTACATATTTCGCAATAAAAGGTAGCCTATGTCCTTTCTCGGGTATCAAAATTCAAAATACCTATATCCATACCAAATTTCATACAAATTGGTTCAGTAGTTAAGGCGTGATTGAGTAACAGACAGACAGACAGAGTTACTTTCGCATTTATAATATTAGTATGGATTATTTGCGTCTTTCGCTAGGCTAGGCGATATTATATTATTATTAATCGGAAGTCTAGTAAAATCGGAAATCGGTCAGTTTGCAAAAATTAATTCATTGTGTTAATTTGATTTGTTATTACGTTACCTAGTTTAGTATAGGTACCTAACGATTATTTTACTTAGGTACTTTCATTCAAGAAATACTGATTCGATTTGGTTGAAATTTAGAATGTATGCAGGCTATACACCTATAGGTACCTAAAACCCGCATAGTTCCCGGTTGATCCAAGTTACCCTCTATATGTATGTGCTTAATTTCATTGTAATCGGTTTAGTAGTATTTTCGTGAGAGCAACAAACATACGTATACAATATACATATATATACAATTTACATCCATCCTCACAACCTTCGAATTTATTCTGACGACGCGGTTGGCGCAGTGGTAAGTAGGTAACTGCCTACTGAGCCGACGGTCCCGGGTTCGATCCCCGGTCAGGGCAAATATTTGTGTGATGAACTCAATTATTTGTTCTTGGGTCTGGGTGTTTATCTATATATATGTATTTATTAAATATTATATTTATCGTCGCCTAGTACCCACAACACAAGCCTTAATTGAGCTTACTGTGGGACTAGGTCGATTTGTGTAATAATGTCCTATAATATTTATTTATTTATTTATAATATTAATATGAAGGATAGGATGGGATAGATATAGGTACCTACCTACTTAATATTATAAAGCTGAAGAGATTGTTTGTTTGAACGCGCTAATCTCAGGAACTACTGGTCCGATTTGAAAAAATAGATAACCTGGTAACTGGTGATAGAGGATGTTGTGTTTGTGTTAAGTAAAAGACCCTTAATTTTGGAAATATTTAATATTTTCGAAAATTTTAAAAATATTACCCCCTTGTCCACTTTCTGTAATGTCTTTTATGCCCAACTAAAGAGATTGAACGAGGTACCTATGATCTCAGAAGCAATCTGCAGCTAAGCTGATAGACCATTTATTGAAATACTAGCGGTCCGCCCCGGCTTCGCCCGTGGTACATATTTCGCAATAAAAAGTAGCCTATGTCCCTTCTCAGGTATCAAAATATCTCCACACCAAATTTCATGCAAATTATTTATAAATCGATATCATCTATTTTAGCTTATGTATTTTACTATGTTTAGGTATAGCTATTTTTTGTTTGTCAATAAATAAAAAAATAGCGAGTCGACCGGTTTTTAAACTTCTCGTGGGTGTATTATGCCTAAATAGTTTTTTTTGTTTTATGATAACTTGAAACACCTTGTTGGCTACTGTATGTCCACGAAATCGTAATAACTGCAGAAAGGAATCGCCAAATGTGTAGATAACTAAAACTCGAGAACGGCTCGACCAATTACAACCAATAAGGAAAATCTATGCTATAGGTACATTTCAAGATAATTTTTAGCTGTTTTGTCGAAGCTAGAAATGTGTGTGAAATAATTTTCCTCCTGTTGGTCTTAGCGTGATGAATGATGATATACCTACCTAGGTCCTAGCCTTAGCCTTCCTCGATAAATGGGCTATCTAACACCGAAAGAATTTTTCAAATCGGACCAGTAGTTCCTGAGATTAGTGCGTTCAAACAAACAAACAAACTCTATTGTTGGGTTTTATGATTTTATTCATGTTTTAAATGGCGTCTAGATAGCAACCGACATACAACATAAAACAGGTATTTAAAGGATAGGTTCACTATTATTATAAATGCGAAAGTTTGCTTGTTCGTCTTTTCTTTTTATCACATCGCAACGGAGAGTTTTTCTGTGGTTTTATCGTGTGTCTGTGTCTCGAAATATTAGAGTTTCTTTTTAAGATGGTAAAACATATTATACTAGCTTTCCACCCGCAGCTTCGCCCGCGCAGTCAAAGAAAAACCCGCATAGTTCCCGTTCCCGTGGGATTTCCGGGATAAAACCTATCCTATTTCCCGGGATAAAAAGTAGCCTATGTCCTTTCTCGGATATCAAAATATCTCTAGGTATACCAAATTTCATACAAATTGGTTCAGTAGTTAGGTACCTACGGCGTGATTGAGTAACAGACAGACAGACAGAGTTACTTTCGCATTTATAATATTAGTATGGATTATTATTTCCATGGGAATTTAAATTTATTTTCCTTTATAGCGTTGCGTTTATTGCGTTAATTATTTCGCAGCAACGCGTTGCTGCGAATTAATTTTTAAATATATATACAATTATAAAGGCGAAAGTTTGTAAGGATGTATGGATGTTTGTTACTCTTTCACGTAAAAACTACTGAACCGATTACAATGAAATTTAGCACACATATAGAGGGTAACTTGGATTAACACATAGGATAGGTTTTATCCCGGAAATCCCACGGGAACGGGAACTATGCGGGTTTTCCTTTGAAAACGCGGGCGAAGCCGCGAGCGGAAATCTAGTTTTTAAATATATGAACCTGTGATATGAACATAAACAATTTTATATTTGTTACGTTATGTATATATTTTCAAGTTAATTACACGATTATATTTGTAGTAGGTTATCTTAAAAAATCGTTTTCTAGGATTGTAGTCCGGGATACATCGCCCATTTTTGCAAGTGATTACTATCAAGCTAATTTTTCGTGAGTAGCTTTATTTTGATGAGAAGCCCAATAATTTCATGTACGAAACTCTCGATTGTGGTAGCTACCAGAGGAAACAAGGATAGAATATTTTGATTTGATGGTTCTCAAATATTAATTACTAACTGAATGTTTTTTTTTTGTTCAATCTCAAGATAATTATCTAAATTATTCGAAAAAATATTTGTCCTACAAAATCTATGGTTTGATCAAAGAGTCCCCCTTTCCAATGTGTATCGATAACGAATTCATCATAAATGATTACTAACCAGCTGATTTTTTTATTTTCACTTATTTAATACTTATATAATTCAACAGACATATTGTCCTACAAATTGCGTAATAAATATTTGAGAACCGTCAAATCAAAAATTTTTATCCTTGTTACCTCTGTAAGCTACCACAATCGAGAGTTTCGTACATGAAATTATTGGGCATCTCATCAAAATAAAGCTACTCACGAAAAATTAGCTTGATAGTAATCACTTGCAAAAATGGGCGATGTATCCCGGACTATTGCTAGAGCCAAATCCATCTCAATCCGTTCAGCCATTTCTTATCTTATTATGGTACAAATATTACTTATAAGATTCCTTTTATAAACACTGTGCATAAGTAGTACCTATAAGTACCCACCTAGATAAGCAATTATAGATGTGGGTACGATTACATTATTTGCCGTGACTTCTAAACGACTGTATCGATTTGGATGTATGAATTTTCGTTATAATAATTGTCTTACGGCCGTTTTCAATATAATCCTCTCCAATTTTGAATTGAAACTTCTTTGGGTCTGTTGAGTAAAATTTCAAGGTTATGTCATGGCAATACCGTCACGTCAGGAGTAAGACGGAGATTTTGGTAATTTGAATCAAGAAGTTTCATTTCTGACACGAGTGCTCGACAAACTTTTTTTCCCCTACTAAAGTTAGACAAATCTATCCATTTACACTTTCTTTCAATAATAGAATATTGAATTCTATCGACTAGTAGCAGTTTACCTATATGAATTTTAACTGTTGTTTCAGGTACCTACATAATCTCCATTCAACATGTCGCTACGGGTCGTTTACGATAACCAAATGCTGGTACCTAGAGGCAAGTATTAAAATGTATTCTAATATTTTTCAATATTATAAAAAAAATGTTTAATTGCCCATAACTGCTCAACCGATATTGAAAATTCTTTAATTCTAATAAAAATAAGCCTTGGTCACGGCTTATTGCACGCCTCATAAGCGAAGCGTTGAGGTGGGTACTACTGTCACTTCGCGCAAAACATCTGATTTTTCAAACTTAAAATGTCTTTATGTATCATACATTGCACTTGTAAGATAATACATACACACAAATATTAAGAAAAAATACTATTTTTAACGTTCATGATATTTTTGATGTCATTTTTGTTATTTAAACTAGTTAAAAAACAGTTTAAAAAAGTTCTGTCTTGGACGTCCGTGTGTCTGTATGTGCGGATCCTTTTTCTTGTTAACACGATAGCGACCGAAATACTTTACTAATCGAGTCTTTTTTTTTCTCTTACGCTTGAGTATGCTCAGGAATAGAACCCTTTCATTTTTCAGGGTCTGATTCGATGTGGTTTAATTGTTATTAAATAAACAAAAATAATAATTAATAAATATTTATTAAAAAAAATTATGAGGCGTGCACTTTTGGATTTTCCAAATTTTTTTTATCTATAGCCCGGTACTTCCGGGCTTAGCTGATACTGCTAGTTTTAATTATTTATGAAATCATTGCTGAAAAATACGCTTATTATGAAGTTAGCGAACAACCATCTCTATGGCCTTCGTTAATTATAAATTGTAAATTGACATTACCCATCTAAAGTAAAATCGTTAAATTTACTAATTCTCCTTACAGAAGAAATGGTTCCAGCATTAATCATAAACCCGCACAACCCACCCCCATGGCTCCAGAACAGCCCCGTGCAACCGCAAATCATTTACATACAACAACAGCAACAAAACTACGTGCAACAATTACAACAAGTTCAACAAGTCCAACAGATAGACCAGAACCAAGTGTACATCCAACAATATGGCTACCAGAACCCACAAATGTTCATCCCGAATTACGAACAAATACGGCCGATACAAATAGTTCCTAATGTTATGCAAGTACCCGCAAATGCAGAGTATTCCAACGAACGAATAGTACAATCCATGCAACATACTTTTACACCCACACAGAACGTACAACATCAAAATATACCAATACAGAACATGCAGAATCAAGTGAACACGATGACGATGCCAATCCAAAACCAACAACCAGATAGAATCGAGAATCCACACACACAAGTGCGATTTGCAGATGTTAGAGTACCAAATGTTATACAAATGAGGCCTCCAGAACCTGTGAGACAGATGCAGCCAAATCAAATACAAGTGCCACGACCAGAACAGCAATTCCGACCGAACACACGAATGATACGACCACAAATACCGACCACAACAGTTCATAGACGACCAGTCTTGAATAATAATATAGTTCGAACACCACGCTTTGCGTATAAACCGATACAGCCAAGATTGCGAAGTCAAATGCCGATACAAAAGCGATTTGTACAATCGACTAGCATGCCAAATGTCATTAACGTAACAAACATGGCCCCAACTCCCATAAACACAATGGAGAATGTCAGTAGAAAACGCAAGAGCGAATCACCTGATGAAATACAAAAGAAATTGAATATACTAGCGATTAATAATAGTCCCATACTATTAGGACAACTAGCGACTCCCGCTATACAAAGCGAGATAAAAACTGATAAACCTCCCATACCTGTTGCAGTAACAAATAATTCAGTCAGTACTCAAGTACAAAAGAATGATCTCGAAGCCCCACAAATAAATCTAACGCACGGATTGGTCAATCAGATCAATTTAGCACAAAGCTTACTGGATAAAGAGAAATTAGTGCGAAACACTGTATATACCCAAGCTAGAGGTAGAATATTAAACGTTAAGAACGAAATTAAACCTGAAAATGTATCCATCGACGTACAGACAGACGAAGTAATGAAAGAATCAAAGGAAGAACCACCAAAAGTAGTTGAAATCGAAGTGAAAGAAAACAAAGATATAAAGAAGGTGGAAGAGGTAGATGAAAATATACGAAATGTTAATAAAGGAATCAATACTAGAAGTGAAACGACGGAAGATATGAAATTAACGGACAAAGATTATATTCTAACGCACGTGCTAGATGGTTTTGTTATTCAAGAATCGAATGTAGCTTTTCCGGTAAGTTTATTTTTGGTTCAACTTAAAATTAACTTGAATCAAACAACAACAAATAAAAAACCGTTATCAGTAGATATGTATTACATGTATCAGCATGTATAAATAGCTTCATATTAACCACAAAGACCTTTAAAACAGAAGCAATTTTGTCTCAAAAACTACAATGATGGTCGATTAGGCTTACTAGATCTCCCTAGTGCGCCAGAGTATGCAAATTCTGGCTCGATATTTTTAGAATAGACATTCTAGTAAATAGATGCAATACAAAACCTATATTTCGTTGTATATTCGGTGGTCAAAGACAGACACCAGATAAATGATTAAAAAATAAACAAATTTTAGTTTTCAATTTTCAGTTTTAAATAATTAGTTACAATAATTTAATGAAAAAAATAGTGTAGTAGGTACATAGTTAAGCTTAAATTAGGACTGAAAGGTGTGTTGATGATAATGTAAAATTAACTAACACTAGAAGAAATTATGTTGATGATAATTTAAAACTATTTCAGATAAGAAAACCACTAGTGGAGAAGACAATACGCCTAAGCTCAGAGACAAAAGAATTGATTCCCAATGTAGAAGACATAGCAGATAAAGATTTAGAAGATCACATACCCTCGGTCGCAATAGTAGTGGAGAGAAGTAAGAAATTAGAAGAGAAAGAGAAAGAAAGTGATGTTGATAAAGGTGAGTGACGAATATTTTTGACTTATAGATAAAAATGTAGATACCCGCATAATTAAAAGAAAATAACGAGATGTTGTTATAGTAAAGAATATCAGATAAAGGAAAGCGCAATTTTGTTAAAGCGAAAGCTTCTTATAAATTAAAAAGTATGGACCACATTTTACAAATCAAAGATAGATGTGGTTATTATTCACTATCTTTCCACCCGCAGCTTCGCCCGCGCAGTCAAATAAAAACCCGCATAGTTCCCGTTCCCGTGGGATTTCCGGGATAAAACCTATCCTATTTCCCGGGGTAAAAAGTAGCCTATGTCCTTTCTCGGGTATCAAAATATCTCTATACCAATTTTCATGCAAATTGGTTCAGTAGTTAAGGCGTGATTGAGTAACAGACAGACAGACAGAGTTACTTTCGCTTTTATAATAAAAAAGTATGGAAGTATGGATTGAAGGTTAAATGTAAGAAAAAAAAATAGCAGTATCAAGTTATTACTGTAAACATGATTTAAAAATGTGTTAGGTTTAAAATTACTAATTACATTTGTTTTATTTTCAGACAATCCATTTAGAAATCTAACTCCAGCAACCATCAAAACATGGACGGTGAGATTTTTTGTTAATTTTTTTAACCCTTTTAAAATTATCTAAGTCTAAGTACCTAACTACAGAAAAATCTAAATTATTATACATATTTTTGTTGTTGCTATCATTGCATTGATTTATAGCTATTGTACGTAATCTTTGCTCCATATTTCTAATAACATGAAAAAATCTCCAATTATTTCACCCAAATCGGCACAGTCCTTTTTATTTAACTGACTAGATATAGAATATCTATATAATAGAGTTAGGACAACATTATTTTTTTTTAACTAATATAATATTTACAGGTGGAACAATTAACAAAACATCTAGACGAAAGAGGCTGGTCAGATACCTCCGCTGCATTCTTCGAACATGAGATAGATGGAGAGTCGCTACTCTTAGTGTCAAAATCACAATTACTAACCATAGGAGTTACGGAACAACAGGCTGATATAATTATGGAAATTATGAACAGATAATATTAATTAATTGATATTATGAATAGATATGAATGAATGAATAGATAATATTAATTATATAAGAACAGAGAAACTAATGTTTAATGTTCTTGTGGCAGCGGCTTTGAAAAAAGCCTATGTTTTCTATGTCAAAAGCAATTTGGATACCTAGGTTCATAGATATTATTTGAAAGAGCAACACAAACTAATTTTATATAGAAGCAGTGCAAAAGAAAGATAGGATATTAAACATTGTCAATTTTGGGAGATTTTGCTTTTGTGGAAGGCAACACTGCCCTGTACTATGAGGTTTTAGCCCTGTACCTATTATGAAGATGTTTTCTGTATGAAAAATTAATTATTTTAATTGGATATAGGTATCTAGAGATATGTAGATAAATGTATGTATATATAAATTAGGTTGGTAATCGGTAATAATGGTAACTTTGATATGGTTAAATGATCAAAAACTTTACAATTCTAAGTAGCAAGGAGGAGGCATATTCTAATACATATTTTGGGCAAATTATGTGGTGAAAGGTATAAAAATTGAAAGAATAAGGTTTTCGAGTTAAATATGCAGTGCTTATTGTAAGGATTTTAAAAAGGGCAGATAGAAATCATTGTAATTACAATTTTAGACAACTACAAGCCGATTTTTCAATCCTTGGTTAAAACTTACCCGTCCAATAAAGTATTACTCGATAATATTAAAATGTTACCTGTAAACTGTGAAATACGGGCAATTTCAATACATTTTTGAAATGATAGTTTAATACGTTATTCAACAAATAAGTTTTAACCAAGCAAGGATTGAAAAATCAGCCCTAAGAAAATGATTAAAATTGTATTATATGAACATTGAGAGTTCTCAATCTTATATATAAAAATGAATCGCAAAATGTGTTGGTAAGCGCATAACTCGAGAACGGCTGAACCGATTTCGATAATTCTTTTTTTATTATATTACTTGAAGTAACTACGAGGATGGTTTTAATGTAGAGAAAACGTAAATATGTACCACGGGCGAAGCCGGGGCGGACCGCTAGTTATTTTTATAAAATGTTCACTGTCAAATTTAAATAATTTTAGGTAATTATTGTACAATTTAGGTATTTAATATCTGAATGTATGTAAGTGTAACTATTTGTTTTTATTATTTTGTCTTCCTGTTTTAAATATTTTCATAAATATTGTGATGTAATATTATTTTAAGTTCCAAGACTTTTCTTTGAAATAAGATTAAGTATTTTTAACATATGAAGGAAAAGATAGTATATATGACAATAGTATAAATAAATAGTTAACCAATTAGCATTAAATTGTAAATATTTTCAATATAATTACCGACATAATGAATAATTTAAAACTGCAATATTCTGATTTAGTTGTATAAAAATACAACTGAATCAATCTACATATTATTATAAGTTTTAGAAGCATAATACTGTATGTGTAATGGTGAATACATGATGTTTGTTATACAATCGTTTTATTTATTTATATCCCGATGGCAGAAAAACATCAATGAAGTGTAATCTATCATTCTCTTCATTCTATATTTAAATATGTATCATACCTAAAATTGAAGAATGATTTTTTTTAAGCTATTGCATAGCTTCTATCGCGGGCCTTGAGCGCGGGGACCGAATCCAGAAATTCCGTAACGAAAAAACCTCACGCTCCCCACTCCGACGGGCACGAAGATGTGGCTTGAAGGCATGCTATGCAATAGCTTTACCGCGGCAGTCCTCGAGTGCCACACGTCTTTTTTTAATTTAATGACAAAACAGCAATAAAAATGTTGCAAAAGCGGAAAATCTAATGGCCGAGCCAAACATCATTGGTGAGATTAAAGCCCAAAGACTCCGATGGCTCGGCCATGTGGAAAGAATGGGGGAAGATCGAGCAGCGAAACGAGCGTACCTGGGACAGCCATCTGGACGCCGTCCAGTTGGACGTCCCAGGTACCGTTGGAAAGACGAAATTGCCAAAGACCTGCGCACCCTCCAGATTGAAAATTGGCAAGAGATGGCGCATTCTTTTTGAAAAATGGTTACAACATATTACAACATAATGTATTTAGGTACTTACATACTAATTGTCACTAGTATGACGTATGGAAACCTTTTTAAATTAAAATTAACTGCGCCTGTGAATTAATATTAGCAATAGATAACAATGGCTATAAACGCTACAAAATTATGCTCAATATTACCTACCTAAATTATCAATATTACCAACCTAAATATTACTAATTCATATTCATTACAATTACAATGTGCCGATTTTTAATCGTCATTGTTGTTTGCACATTTATTCGCAGTCTTGAAGATGATCGATATCGAATATATTTGGAAACTTAAGGGGACAAGTAGCTACTGAGAACTGTCGTCAATAATTTTACCATCAACTCTTAGTACCTAGATATACTTATACAATTCAATGGGTATTTAAAGATACTATCTTGCAATGGTATTTCCTATTGCATTTGATTTGAATGTTATCGTTACAAAACCGCAGATATCGATTTGTTCGTATGGCAAATAAATAATAGTTTAAAAAAACTAAAAAAACACGCTTTTTATATAAAACCGATCTAAAAAATAGAAAATAAATTTAAATTAAGAAAATATATACCATTATATATATCAAACATGCTGAACGTTAATAATCAAGTTTTCACTTCTGCCGGCACTCCCGGAGTGCAACCCGTCTTTTTTTTATCACACTATTACAATTTTTATATTCATTGAAATTTTGAAATAGTATTGACCGACCCGCGAAGGCGCAAAAAACAGTGCACGTCGTCCTCGGCGGGGCAGCTGCAGCGTCGCGGTGGTGGTGATTGCCGCAACACTCTCTGGAATCGCAGGTGTGCGCGATGTCGCAATCGCTATCAAGTACAAGTCCTTCTTAGGTGGCCCAATGCATCCTCTAATAATTAAGGCGTGTTATATGTAGGTTCATAACACGTGTTTGTGTTTGTTGTTTGTTGTTTGTTTTTCGGTGTTCGGTATTCGTTGTTCGTTGTTCGTTGTTCGTTGTTCATTGTTCGTTGTTCGGTGTTCGGTGTTCGTTGTTCGTTGTTCGTTGTTCGTTGTTTGTCAACAAAAAATAAATCGCTATTACCTACTTAAGTAAAAACAAATCATACCACATATAAGTATACATATACACATTTATTTCTTCAAATGAAAACAAAAACAACACAAACTACATCTTTACAAAATTTTTACCAAACAGAAAGAAAATAATTTTTTACATGCGAAATGCGAAGTCGTATTTTTGACAATTAATTTCTTTTCCCGCTCTTTCCCATAAAATTGACAACTTGTGCAAATGGCGCGAATTTCCCGCGCCGCGTTCTTTTTTTTAAACCTAGACCTGGCAACATATTGTCATCCGATTCAGCTATGGAGGATTCCATGTTTTTTGACGCAATCTCTTCCGATAAATCCGATTCATTTTTGTCCGTTTCAGTACAATCTCTGTATTTTCTGCTGTATTCGGCTTTTTCACCTCGATATTTAGAAGTGTCTGGAGAGCCAAACTTCATGTCTGGTGATTGGCACATGAGGGTGTCGTAGAAAAATTTATCTGCGCGACCTTCGGCTTTGGGTCTAGGTTTTATTTCATCATCCGAGCTTTCGTTGGAGGAATCATGGTGAGGGGAGCCTGGTGACGACTTCTTTGCGATTCTTGGGCTGAAAAATAATCTTTATTCTTTGATAAAATTAAAAATATATTGACGATTTAGTTAATTGGTAAATTTTAATGATTTTAAATAACAGAGGTTACGATTAAACAATATTCATACGATGTTCTGTGATTTTCATTCATTATAGATAAAATAGTCGGTCGTGTTTAGAGTTCATTTAAAAATTACCATCGTTTTTCACCTGCAAGAACAGGCGTCAACCCGGGCCGGGGAGACGGTGTCGCCATGAGACCAGCTGCAGGATCGTCGCCTTCACCCTTTAATAATTAATATTAACTCATCACTATCAACTTTACAGTGCTACCATACAGATAAGGCCCACAGAGCATTTGCGCTAGCATACAAACATAATTTAAAAATAAAACAACTCAGATAGGCTTAGGCTTTATAACTTCCCTCTCCGTTTTATGAATTCCTAGACGGCCTCATCAATTTTTTGATCACATACTTTTTATAACACGAAGATTGTGGCAATAGTCACACACAATTTGAGTTTTATCAACTCATCAGTACTGTCTTTATCAAAGATCTAATTTACAGTGCGGTATTGATAATTATTGCTTAAAAACGAACTGTAACTTAATATTACTTAAATCCAACTGCTACTGGCTTTAGTTATTACTTTATCCGCCAAATGAAAGTAACAATGCGTGATCCTCTCCACGTCAGCCCAGGCCACGATGTAGCGTGCCATCGTTAGCGGTATTTTGGGCAGGAAGTTTGAATGGAACTTCCCCTGGCAGTAGATTGTGATCACGTCTGTGTCCTTCACTTCGAATATTATGCGGAATATTGTGCCTGAAAATATAAAGCTAATGAAACTGCTTTTAATTCGAAGGAGCTCTTTGTGTGATGAATACGATAAATGATTATGCATATGATGAATACGTTTATAATTCTCTACTAATAACATAAAGCTGAAGAGTTAGTTTATTTGTTTGTACTTACTAATATCAGGTGCCAGTAGGGCACTGCAGGAAATAGTTCATACTTTTAACTACTGTTTCGATCTAAACAATAATTAGATAGCTCATATTTTATCGAGGAAGGCGAATGTAGCTATTATACTATCACGTTAAGACTACCTACTGGGAACAGAGGAATGCGGGCAAAACCGCGGACACAGATAATAATATGATAAACAATATTTTATCATTTAAATCGTACCAGGGACAAACATATTATAGTTAGTATCCAAATTCCCGCTTCCAATCCATACACCATTTCTTCTCGATAGTGAAATAATATTGTCCCGGTGGAATCTCACGTCGAAATGAAGAACAACGTCGCGTGGTTCTTCCCCTTCCTGAGCGCATAGGTTTATTGACATCCTGCAGGTGTTACCATGCATAAGTTCAATATTGGGAAATGGGAAAAAATTTGAAATTAAAGTTAAAGAAAATAAAGATTACATGTACGTAAATATATAGATTTAGCAAGATTCTGAGTTTATTGTTGAGATAAATGTATTGTAGTAAAATATTTCTAAATAAGCAGTCGACAAATACTGACTTTCTAGCATTTTCCTTGATTCTTCCACCGATTTCGATTCTGTCTCCAATTTTGAGAACGGAAGGTATATTTGCAGTAAAAACGGGCATTTTGATTTAGATTTAATATATTTTGATAACATACAGCCTCGCTTTTCTTCAAGTCAGGGCCAGTTATATTTTTGGTCATTTTGAACGAAAATTTTATACATCTGGAGGATATTAATTTGCAAAATGTATTTTTCCAACAATGCTAAAATAATCGAATTGGCAACTGTCACAATAAATGTCAGGTAACATTTATAAATCAATTTTATTTGTAAAAAGTTTCCAAAACATTGTATTTATTTAAAAATATGTAGTTAAAGGAGCAAAATCTCCTAGTAGCATCAGTCATAATATTAATTATTGTCTTTAGTTCTCCATAATTAATCAAATAAAATATTAATTTTGGGTTTAAATTAAATGAATTAATATAAAAAAAAGCAGAAACCCTAGAGTCTAGGCAGCATCTACGCAGATATTTGACATCACCAATGACACAAAAGACTTGTCAAATGTCAACCATATGGTGTTTGACATTTAAAAGTTATTTGTCGGACAATCTGATATAACCTATGCCCTACATAAAAGTTTATTTTAGATAAGTGAAAACACTTGAAATAAACGCATTTTTATCAAACCGGCACTTGCTTTAATCGGTTTTTATATAAAGGTAAGCAGTGCACATTAATTTCTTTTGTTTTTAATATTTTGCATATTGAAATAAATTGTTGTGAAATTTAATATTTATAAAAGTTCTTGTAGCCTGAGTCAATTAATTGTTAACAACAGTCACGTATGTGCTATTTAACATTTTACTATTAATAGTTCTATAACACTAAGGATTAAGTAGGTAGTCAGCATGTCGGTTGTAAGAACTTACACATCTAATAAGAATAATAAGTAATCTATACTAATATTATAAAGAGGAAAGGTTTGTATGTATGTATGTATGTATGGTTTTCACGCATAAACTACTGGACTGATTTTGATGAAATTTGGCACAGATAATCTTTAGACCCTGAGAAAGAACATAGGCTACCTTTTATTGCGAAATATGTACCACGGGCGAAGCCGGGGCGGACCGCTAGTAACATATAACTATGATAAAGGAAAACATGATTGAAAAATGGTAAATGTTAAAATATTTTATGACGATTCAAAAGTGCTTCTAGAAGAAGTCTAATTGAATAAATAAATGTTTGAGTTTGAGTTGAAAAAAAAATCGGAGCATCAAAAAATAGGTTCTTAAATAAAAATTGTATTCGATTCGTCAGATTTTCCTTTGATGAAATAGTATTGCATTGAATAATAAAAAGTTAAAGATTGTTTGATAGATTAGATATGAAGCTTGTAATCTACTATAATTATAAAAATAAGTCGGGCTTTCCTTCCTGACGCTATAACTCCAGAATGCACGAACCGATTTCCACGGTTTTGCATTAGTTGGAAAGGTCTCGGGCTCCGTGAGGTTTATAGCAAAGAAAAGGTGTCTCTGGTGGCGAAACGGAGTTCGCCCGGTTTGCTAGTAATTAATATTTTTTGTGTTGGCATGTCTATGTGTAACTTGTAACCAAATTGCAGTATGTAAAGTATTGAGGTGGTAATAAAACTAAAAAATGTTGTGTGGTTTTATGAAACCACGGTAAAAGTGAAACTGTTCGAACGGTTCCGAACACTGCTTTGTGTAGCGCATGTCGCGTGACGGTCGGCTGCCGAGTAGGTATACCTACTCGGCAGCCGCGATACACGCGACATGCGCTACACAGACCAAAAAGTTTGAGACGATGTAATAAAAGTTTCACTTTAAAAAGATGTTAAAATATTATTTACATTACAATGAGTAAATATATATACTCATTGTAATGTAAATAAAAATATGAAACTACGATGTTAGTCACAGTCTATTTATAGAAATAAAACCACATCAATATTTGCACATTTTATCATGAAATAATGTTGCAATCCAGTTTGTATTTGATTTCATTTATTTATTTATCATTGATTAAAGTCTGATGACTATTTTTGAGGGAAAATCCCATTAAAATTGATGTATCCTTCCAAGAGATGATGAAATCATGCTGTTTTCTATGTACATATATAATATTTAATATTAAATACTTTATATAGTTTGTACAACTATTGAATCTTCTATATAATAAAAATGAATAGGCAAATGAGTTGCTAAGCATAAAACTTGAGAATGGCTCGAACTTAGTTAAATACAAAAAGGGGGCAATAGGGCAGAACAACATTTGCTGGGGCAGATTATCTTAAATTCTGTTATTGAAGTGAAACTTCTTTAGGCACGTTTAGAGTAAAATTTCAAGGTGGAGTTATGGCAATACCGTCACGTCATGAAGTAAGGCGACAATTTTATCATCTTTGAAACTTGCCAAAGAAGTTTCACTTCTGACACGTGTGCTCGGCACACACACTCTTTCAACAAAGTAAATTATATATTTCAGCAATATAATGGTTGTGTCAGAAGAAACCAACCCTCCTATAGAGGGGGAAGCACCAAGTAAGAAAGCAGCGAAGAAAGCGGCAAAAGCTGCGGAGAAACAACAGAAAAAGGCTGAACATAAGGTAGAACATTAAAACTTATTTTAAATAAACATTTATTTATATGCACAAAATGAACAACATACTGATTTATGATATACAATAAAGTAACTGGAAAAGAAAATTTAATTTATTGTTAATTGTGTAAAATGACAACAGCCGTTTATAAGCCACGCTTTTAAACTCTCGCTCATAAAATAGATTACATCTTGCCTTTACAAGTCTGGCAATTACCTGACTTTCGTATTGACATTTTGGAATATGCACAATGTATCTTTAGCTTGAAAACCACCATAATTCTTATTTAAATGATCACAGGGTGCAAACCCAGCGCAAAACGACACAGCCGAACCAGACATCTCCGAAGGGTTGTACGGTGTGTACAAACTGATAAACTCCGATGGTGGCTACAGAGACAGGGTTTATGTTGATGTAAAGGATCTTAATGAGAAGGTGGTTGGGCAGACTGTGTGGGTGCGAGGTGGGTTTAATTACTTATCTTATACTAATAATATTATGTAAATGATCTATATTCTATACTAATATTAAAAAAAAAGCATGTGTGCTGAGCACACGTTGTAGCTTATTCGCCTGCTTTGTCTAAAACCTTATAAATTATGTCCTAAAACCTTCCTCGAGAATCACTCTATCTATTAAAAAAAATCCGTTGCGTAGTTTTAAAGATTTAAGCATACATAGGGACATCGGGACAGAGAAAGCGACTTTGTTTTATACTATGTAGTGATAATATATAGTGAAATGTGAAGTTTTAGACTATGCAAGTGAAACCGTGTGTTCAAGCTAGTATAACAAATTTTATGCAAATTTTAAGCTCGTCTCCAAACATCACGAGCGAAGGGCAAGCAATGTTTCGCAGTGTTGAGACAAAATTCCAGTACTGTTCAACTGTTAATCAGTGTGAACGATGAACGGAAGGTCAGCAAGCAAATGGTCAAGTTTACTGGCAAGTAAGTTGTTAAGTTATGATTGTGTTAAGTTATTGTCAAGTTAGTGGTTAAATTAGTTTTGGTGTTGAAAAAAAATTAAAAGCAAAGGAAAACCAAAAGGTTAGATAATATGAAAAATAAAATAAAAATACATACATGCAATTTGTCATAATTAGAATTTACGAATACAATTTTACAATTGAATATAGCTTTATTGAATCATGAGTTAAAATATTATAGTCCTTAAAATTATGTAGAAAATATATCAGACCAGATGATTTTCTATTTATATCAATATAACAATATCGTCAGAACATTGTCAGACTCAGAAATTTTCCCGCAAAAAATATTTTACATAACTGTTATTGAAATGGATATTGCTATAGTTGCGATTCGAGGTAATATAGGACCTCAAAATTATTCTTCCGTAAAAAGTGTCTTATTGAAAATCTGCCAGTTTATACAAGTTCTTGGTTACATTTTTAAAAGAAATAGTTTTAAAAATGTCACCAAGATTTAGATTTAGATTTATTATATGAATTTCTTCAATAGATTTTTTTTCAATGTACCTCAGACTTCTATGTAGTCTATTTCAGGCACCAGTTTCTCACAACGTTATCCTCTGTACTTTGTGTAGTATAATTAAGTTTTGTAAACTTTTAATGTTGTTAGAACCAAATAAAGATTTTATTAATTTATTATTTATTTTCCAGCATAACAAAAGAATCAATAGTCGACATACAAGCCACTATCGTAAAAACGGCCACGCCCATCGAATCTTGTACCATACAGAACGTAGAACTGTCCGGTCTACAAGTGTGGGTTGTTTCATCAGCTCGGGCACAATTACCGCTGCTTATTGAGGATGCGGCAAGACCGGAGATATCTGACGTGAGTATTGTTGTCTTTATTAATTCATTAATTTTTTATTTAATCAATATAATACAGGACTGACTCCTGACATACAGGTTTTTACCTAGTTTGGGAGTCAGAGACTTCAGTATTTCAAAATGTAAAACTGTTGTCAATAAATAATTTTTATTATTTATTATTTTATTTATAATATACTATGTGTGCTCCGCGGTTTTACCCGCAGTGTTCCGCTCTTGTTGGTCTTAGCGTGTTGATATATAGCCTATAGCCTTCCTCGATAAAAGAGCTATCTAACACCGAAATAATATTTCAAGTCATTCCTGAGATTAGCGTGTTCAAAAAAACAAACAAACTCTTCAGCTTTATAATATTTTATAGATTATGCTCTTCCCTACTCCTTTCCCTTAATTTCATTTCTCTCCAGACGTACGTCTGGTTGTCTGAAAGAAATCGCTGCATAGCGATAAGGGCGACAATTGTTTAAATGTATTCTTAACTTTTATTGTAACAGAGCAATAAAGAATAAATAAATAAAATCTATACTATACTAATATTATAAAGCTGAATAGTTTGTTTGTTTGAACGCGCTAATCTCAGGAACTACTGGTCCGATTTGAACTATTATTTTTGTGCTAGATAGCCCATTTATCATATCACGCTTAGACCAACAGGAGCGGAGCAATGCGGGTAAATACGCGGGGCACAGCTAGTAAATAAATAAAATGTGTTTAAAAACCATCGTTACTGCTTCGCTGCGATAGATTGTATATGCAGTTACTTTTTAAAAGTACTTTTTAGTACTTTTTTACTTTTTAAAGTGAAACTTTTATTACATCGTCTCAAACTTTTTGGTCTGTGTAGCGCATGTCGCGTGACGGTCGGCTGCCGTAGGTATAAAGCAGTGTTCGGAGTCATTATCGTACAAATACGATAATTTTGTGCCTAAGTTTCACTTTTACCGTGGTTTCATAAAACCATACAACATTTTTAATAAGCAAATTAGTTATTATTTCTACTACATTTAGGATCCCGAAGCCCTAAAAATTCGTGTGAACCAAGACACCAGGTTGGACAATAGAGTGTTGGATTTACGTACACCAGCGAACCAAGCCATTTTCCGTATTGAGGCAGGCGTTTGCAGGCTCTTCAGGGACATACTTACAAAACGGGGTTAGTTGTATTGTAGTATAAATATGTTAATTGTTGATTTATCTATAAGAAAGTTTGTTAACACGTAGATAACTTAGAATGTTAGTTACTTATTACACAAGAACGGCTGAGCGGATTTTGATTGTTTGATTTATATTGTTTATAATCTATATACATCTGGATAGTCACAGTTAATATTGTTAAAATATTCAACATAATATTAATTATTAATTTAAAAAACAAGTGCGATTTATCAGTTATTGAAAAATCAGCAAAAGACAACGAATAATGCAATAGATTTACTAAAAATTTTACTAATACTACCTACCTATTATTTCATTTTAAAATATTGTCTTGATTTTTTCTCATGTATAAAAAATTCTTACTTTTACAGTTTAGTACTCCATTAAAATTTACCGGCTTTAAATTTGAATTAAAAGTCTGTTTGACTGATTTTTACTTTTCTAAGGGCCGATTTTTCAATGCTTGGATAAAACTTATCCGTCCAATAAAGTGTTACACGATAATATTAAAATGTCACGTAAACTGTCAAATACGGGCAATTAGAATACGTTTTTAAAATGGTAGTTTTATACATTATTCGACGAATAAGTTTTAACCAAGCATTGAAAAATCGGCCCTTAGTTAATTATTGTCTTTATTTGTGTGTGATTGCAGATAAAACCATAAGAATCATAATAATAATTTAATTTTTCCAGGTTTCGTCGAAATACACACGCCAAAAATAATATCGGCCGCCTCTGAGGGCGGTGCGAATGTTTTCACTGTGTCGTATTTTAAATCCTCTGCGTATTTGGCGCAGAGTCCACAATTGTACAAACAAATGGCGATAGCCGCTGATTTTGATAAAGTGAGTGATTTTTGGATTTTATTAGATACTTTTAGAATTAATATATGTGTTTATAAGAAAAAAATTCAATCATGAAGCGGTATCGAATAGTTCTTTTTTTGCATCGCGGTATTCCGACAATCGTTTTGCAATATGTCGGATTATAAGGCGCTGTCTAGAGATCTCCCTATAGTCCGGAAGTTTTTTCACAAGAGTAAAGGTACTCCTGTGAAAAAACTTCCGGTAATTCGACAAATTATAGACCCAATGATAAGATAAGATGTTATAGCTAGTTTTGTTTCACAAGTAGGGACAATTCATGCTTCATATTATATTTTGGAATTAACCCATTGAGCCCCGAACGGCCCGATCGGTCCACGACACAATAGATTTTCTATTGTGTCTGTGATTCCGGGGCCTGAGTTATTACAGGAATGTCTTCAGCTAGAGCAAAACAGTGGTGGCACATTTTTTGTGTATAGGTTGTAAATATTATTTTTCAACATTGAAGTGGTTTTAGTTAAAATATTATTATGTATTTCTATAAAATATTATTATTTCCCAGGTATTCACAGTGGGCGCGGTATTTAGAGCCGAGGATTCGAACACGCATCGCCACTTAACAGAGTTTGTGGGTTTGGACCTCGAGATGTCGTTCAAGCACCACTATCACGAAGTGCTCGACACAATCGGACAAACTTTCACCGATATGTTCAGAGGGCTGCAGGAGCAGTGAGTTGTTTTTTGATGTTGTATCAAAATTTATTTAGCCGTTCACATGTGATTGTACGAATGAAAATTATGGCTTAATGCAAAGTGTGTTTTCTATGTGATTGTAGAAGCGAATAATTTTGTTAAATGCAGTGTTTTTTTTAATAGTAGTTTTACAGTTTGTTAAGTTTTTAAAGGCACATATAGAACGTAAATTTTGTTTGTTTATTCTTAGAAATACGCCAAAATATTGTGTCGCAGTATTTTTAAATAATTTGGAAAATCCAAAAATGCACGCCTCATAATTTTTTTTTAATAAATATTTATTGTGGGGCGGTGTTTAAAAAAAATTATAAAAAAAAAAAAATTAATATTTATTAATTATTATTTTTGTTTATTTAATAACAATTAAACCACATCGAATCAGACCCTGAAAAATGAAAGGGTTCTATTCCTGAGCATACTCAAGCGTAAGAGAAAAAAAAAGACTCGATTAGTAAAGTATTTCGGTCGCTATCGTGTTAACAAGAAAAAGGATCCGCACATACAGACACACGGACGTCCAAGACAGAACTTTTTTAAACTGTTTTTTAACTAGTTTAAATAACAAAAATGACATCAAAAATATCATGAACGTTAAAAATAGTGTTTTTTCTTAATATGTGTGTGTATGTATTATCTTACAAGTGCAATGTATGATATATAAAGACATTTTAAGTTTGAAAAATCTGATGTTTTGCGCGAAGTGACAGTAGTACCCACCTCAACGCTTCGCTTATGAGGCGTGCAATATCTCAGAAACGACTTGACCGATATCTACGAAATTTTAGATACATTCGATAGATCTGGAATAATTTTTAAACTATGTGCATACCTCTAAGTGTCAAGTAACTGGCAGAAAAAGTTATATGTTAGCGTTTATATTGCTTTAATTGAAATAAAAGACTTTATACAAGGATTTTATATATTATTCATTAATAAACGTGATGTATTGATTAAAAATATTATATACTAGCTGTTCCGCGCGGTTTCACCCGCATTGCTTCGCTCCTGTTGGTCGTAGCGTGATGATATATAGCCTATAGCCTTCCTCGATAAATGTGCTATCTAACACCGAAAGAATTTTTCAAATCGGACCAGTAGTTCCTGAGATTAGCGCGTTCAAACAAACAAACAAACTCTTCAGCTTTATAATATTAGTATAGATATATTGCCTATTGTACATCTCATAAGTAGCCATCTCAACCATGTAACAAACTGTTTCTTTGGACGATAAAAACTATTCATTCATTCATTAATAATTATTAATTAACAGATTCGCATCAGAAATAGCGACAGTGGGCCAGCAGTACAAAGTGGAGCCATTCAAATTCCTAGACCCACCTCTAAGGTTGGAATTTCCGCAAGCTGTTCAAATATTGAAGGAAGCTGGTAAGTATTTTCTAGAGTTTGATACATTTAGAAATTAAAATACGTATTTAATTTCTAAAAGCTATTAAGTTTTGAAAGTCGTGATTTCAGCCTAGACTTCATTTCCATTTCAATGTCACATTAAGATTGTAAAAACCGTTCGATTACAATATAATTCGCGAGATTTCAAACTCAAAATCAAATAAATGTTTCAGTTTGAGTTTGAATATATAAAACTGTCGAAAAATCTTAACTTTTTATTAGTGATATATCAATGTATAAATTGTTATAAAAAATAAATAAAAATAATATGTATAAAGGTCGAGTAATCCTCTAAAAAAGAATAATCTTATATTTAAATCAACACTACAATCAAAACGATCATCCCCAAAAAACAATATTTTGAATGCTTATTTCCTGTACATAGCAGCACACCCATAACTGCTAAACCGTTTCAGGTGTAACTATCGGCGATGAAGACGATCTTTCCACACCGGACGAGAAACTCCTCGGTCGGCTTGTTAAAGCTAAATACGACACGGATTTCTATATATTGGACAAATATCCGCTGGCCGTCCGTCCGTTTTATACTATGCCCGATCCTAATAACCCGGTAAGTTTTTGTTTGTATGTATGTATATCATAGCCTAGATGATTATGCTACTAACGAATAAGTATTACTATTAGGGCCGATTTTTCAATCCTTGGATAAAATTTATTCGTCGAATAATGTATAAAACTACCATTTTAAAAACTTTTTCTAATTGCCCGTATTTGACAGTTTACGTGACATTTTAATATTATCGTGTCTTTATTGGACGGATAAGTTTTAACCAAGCATTGAAAAATCGGCCCTTATTAGATAAACTAAAGACGAGGTAAAATCCCCTATTCGAGATAGTACTATTAACACATGACACTTGAGACTTTTATAATGTAAGTAAATTACTATAAAATGTTAAGCAAAATTAACTACATACAATAACGATTAAATATATAAAAAAATTTTGGTCTGATATACAGCTGCTATATTATTATCCTGTCTGACATTTCTTGCTCTGATAATAATTTGATATAATAGTCGTATAGATTAAATATATTAATCTCTCTGCTACTAATCTTAATATATATATAAATCTCGTGTCACAATGTTTGTCCTCAATGGACTCCTAAACCACTTAACCGATTATAATAAAATTCGCACACCATGTGCAGTTCGATCCAACTTGAGAGATAGGATAGTTTAAACATGTAGGTACCACGGGCGAAGCCGGGGCGGACCGCTAGTATAGAAATATATTTACTTGGTTTACTGCTACATTTCGATGTCTGAAATTTTTTGGTCTGCTACCCAACTGCTATATTACAACTTATTATATTTTTTGGTCTACCACTTATTATATTGTTGTCTGGAAGAAATCGCTTCAAAGCGATAAGGCCGCCAATTTGTACGATGAAGATTCATTTTGTATATTATTGTATTTTATATCTGTGCATTGTACAATAAAGTGTTTTTTTATTTTAAAGTGAAACTTTTATTACATCGTCTCAAACTTTTTGGTCTGTGTAGCGCATGTCGCGTGTATCGCTACTGTAAGTAGGTATACCTACTCGGCAGCCGACCGTCACGCGACATGCGCTACACAAAGCAGTGTTCGGAACCGTTCGAACAGTTTCACCGAGTAGGTATACCTACTCGGCAGCCGACCGTCACGCGACATGCGCTACACAAAGCAGTGTTCGGAACCGTTCGAACAGTTTCACTTTTACCGTGGTTTCATAAAACCACACAACATTTTTTTTTTTTATTATATTTTTTGGTCTGATCAATGAACAGAAAGCATCAAACTCGTACGACATGTTCATGCGTGGTGAGGAGATACTGAGCGGTGCGCAGCGAATACACGACCCCGAGTTTCTGACTGCAAGAGCGAAACATCATGGGATTAGTGAGTTTTTTATTTATATTTATTTTTCACTAGCAAACCGGGCGAACTCCATTTCGCCACCAGAGACACATTTTCTTTGCTATAAACCTCACGGAGCCCGAGACCTTTCCAACGAATGCAAAACCGTGGAAATTGGTTCGTGCGTTCTGGAGTTATAGCGTCAGGAAGGAAAACCCGACTTATTTTTATATAGTAGATTAATATGTACATTTCAGAAAAATTCTAATATACATATTTAAATTCCACAACCCAGTTAACACAGCTGCTAAAACACGAAAGACTGTTGTTTTCTGAACAAACAAAATTGTAATTCTAAATTTTAATTTGTATACTAGCTACCTCCCTCCATAAGACCTGTGTCTTCCCGAGTTTAACGGTGGTAAATGTTAAAAATACTATGTAATGACGATTCGAAAGTGCTACTAAATAGTAGTCTAATTGAATAAATGAATGTTTGAGTTTGAGTTTGAGTAACACTTAGCAACACATTTGGCGATACATTTTTATTGTGTAGCGTAGTACACGCAAAAGCAAGTGTTTAGCCTATAGCCTTCCTCGATAAACGGGCTATCTAACACCGATAGAATTTTTCAATTCGGACCAGTAGTTCCTGAGATAAGCGCGTTCAAACAAACCAACTCTTCAGCTTTATAATATTAGTATAGATAATAAATGAAGTTGTAAATATTTTTTTTTATGTTTTCAGATATTGAAAAGATAGCAGCATACATAGAATCGTTCAGACTTGGCTGTCCACCACATGCAGGTAACTAGAGTTTTCTCTTTTCTTATTTTGTTATTTTTATTAACTTTCCAATTTCGATTTATAGCGTTTTCATAGCTATTAGATATACAAATTCAGTAAACATTAGCATAATATGTCGATTATAATGACAAATGCATAATTTATTTCAAATATATTCAAATAAACTTGGTAGAGTCAATTTTCAAAAAAATCAAAGCCTAACGAAGGAGTTTGACAACAATTGATTTTTTATTCACTCCCTTTGCTCGAGAAAAACCCATTTGCTAATCGAGACTAAAATCTATCTCCATAGCAAAATGCATGCTGATTTGATTAATTTATGCAAAAAAGCGAAAGAGACATTCCCCCTCAAAAGCCTTCGCTTTTTTTAAACTTAATATATTATGTAAATTAAATATTTTTTACAGGTGGTGGCATCGGTCTGGAAAGAGTGGTTATGCTGTACCTCGGTCTCGACAACATTAGGAAAACGTCGATGTTCCCGCGCGACCCTAAACGTGTCACCCCTTAAATATTTATTATCTATGCATTTTGTAATCTGCGTTTATTAAAGAATTTTATATAATCTGTGTTTTATTAATTTTTGTGACACTATCCCTATGTATTTTTGCGGTTCCTTTAAATTGATGATTCGTGTATTTACATACCAACATTAAATATTCAAACATACAAAAAAGGACACGAATCACATTTATACATAAAAGTATACACATTACATATCAACATAGCATCAAAAGACTGATCTAAACTTGAACTTGACTATGCAAATAATAAAATATATATAAAATTCTCGTGTCACAATGTTAGTCTGCATACTCCTCCGAAACGGGTGGACCGATTCTCATGAAATTTTCTGTGCATATCGGGTAAGTCTGAGAATCGGCCAACATCTATTTTACATATGTACCACGGGCGAAGCCGGGGCGGACCGCTAGTAAAATATATATTTCCACACTACACAACTTACTTGTCATTACGTAAATAGAATATTACGATTAAGTAGCACTATATGAAATAGTACAGACCACAGTTATTATATTTTAGAATCATCTATTACTAACTATACTGTTTACACTAAAAGAATTTGACATAGTGGGGAGAATGAGCTTTCGCTCGTTTGAATAAATGTGTAAGAGAAAAGATTGGTTTGTACCAATGACAAATCTGCCGCTTTATTCGTGTGTTCAAAGAAAAATTTACAGTTATATCCTTGGTTATATCTATCGCCATCTATCGGAGCTTTTAAATTTTATATTCATCAATTATTATGCAGTAAATGCAATTATTTATTTATATTATAACGATCATAATGGATCTTCCCATGATAATAAATGCTATTTTTTATTGTTGTATTTTCATATTGTGTATGTTTTTGTTTCTTCTGATACTGTTCTGTACGTGTATTGAATAAAATTTTGTTTTTTTCCTTTCTAAACCCTTCCTTGGGTAAGGAATCATTCTAGCTGTTATTCAATTAACTGGACCAATTTTGAAAAATATTTCATCAATAGGAAACTACATATTTTTCTCACTAAGTAATACAAGCATACCTTTCATTAGTTTTTATTTAATACTAGCTGTGCCCCGCGGTTTCACCCGAATTAGCGTGATGATATCATGATATATAGCCTATGGCCCTATAGCCTTCCTCGAAAAATGGACTATCCAACACCGAAATAATTTTTCAAATCGGACCAGTAGTTCGAGATTAGCGCGTTCAAAAACAAACTTTCAGCTTTATAATATTAGCATAGATTTCGAGTCAATATGAGTAGATGGAAGAAATTTGGGTTAAAATAAAACAAAATCAAACATTTTATATATAATATATTTCTTAAATCTATTAGAGTACATAATAAAATTAAAACATTGCAACACTTCCCGCCAAGAAGCTTATATCTAAATACACTGGAGATTGCACTATGACCATTAACTTGTAACAAGAAAATATGACGTTGAATGACGCCTGTATGTTTTTTATCCCTTTCACACCAACTTGCCAAGTTAGGTGCCAAAGGGATAAAAAAACATACAGGCGTCATTCAACGTCATATTTTCTTGTTACAAGTTAATGGTCATAGTGCAATCTCCAGTGTATTAGATATAAGCTTCTTGCTTCCCGCCATAGCGTATTTGACAACAAAACAGGGAATGTTTCATAAATTCGAACAATTTTAAAAAGTTCTTATCATTGCCGCCAATTTTTAGATATGCTAGTTTTTCATAGTTACAAGACTAGGGACAGGATTTTTAACCGACTTTTAAAAGAGAGCATCTGTTTTATGTGATTTACTTAAAAAATAAAATACATTTATGACACACAAGTACGTAATCTAAAAGAAAGGGAAAAAAAACATTGTTTTTCAACTTTAAGACATGGACGATTACGATACAAGAAGGGAAGAAAAATATTTTTATAGTATTAACGAATTTCTAAACATTTAAAACGACACCACTTCGTGATTTTTGTTTTAATATTGCATAATCCATGCCAACTATTTTAGAAACAACTAATTTATATAAATATATAAGTCGTTTTCGTAGTTCAGCCATTTCATTCACCAATTACACTCATCATTTGTTTACTGGCCTTTCTATCTAAAAAGAAAGTGCGTGTGTGCCGAGCACACGTGTCAGAAGTGAAACTTCTTAAGATTCAAAGTAACCAAAATCGTCATCATTTTCCATGACGTGGCAGTATTGCCATGACGCTTGAAATTTTACTCTTAACGCGCCTAAACAAGTTTCACTTCAAAAAAAAACTACAAAAAATCAATGTTTATTTCTTTTTTTCTTCTTTTTCTTTTCCCCGTACCCCCCTTCGACCGTCCCCCTCAAGTCTTGATAACCATCTGCGCTATTACTTTCGTAATTTGGAAAATTAACACCGTCCGTCTGTTGATAATTTTCCGAAAATGTCTCTGAGAACCTCGTACTTAGAGATTCTGAGCCGAAAAACTTAAAATTGTCTTGTTTCTGTATGTTTTGATATTTGTCATTTTGCGGGTAGATGGATGTTAGGATGTTCGTTGCTATGGCGACCGGCGTGCCGGTGTACGCCTGCTGCGTTGGTCAGAACTTCAGATCCTGGAATATAATAAATAAAAGTAATTTAACATGACTGACAATTGTTATTTTATGCAAAAGAAATGACACTTGCATTCTATACAAATAGCTGTTTATAATAGACTAGTTTAACGCCCGCGGCTTCGTCCGCTTTGTCTAAAACCTAATAAATTATATACTAAAACCTTCCTCTTGAATCACTCTATCTATTAAAAAAACCGCATCAAAATCCGTTGCGTAGTTTTAAAGATTTAAGCATACAAAGGGACAGAGAAAGCGACGTTGTTTTATACTATATAGTGATAGTGATAGTGATATAATAGATATTTTCTATGTTAAATTTTAGCAAAATTTGAGTGTGAATATAATTACATTGTTGTAAATTACATTGTAGTTGATTGTTTTAAGATCAAATCGTTTAAAAAATAAATAAATCTACTTTTAAATCGAAAATAAAAAAAACTCTTTTAAAACCGTTTATTCGCAAATGATAATAAGTTAAAAACACCTTCTCACCTTTATAGCTTGCGGGAGGTCGGGTAACTTCATGTCTCGTAACTGTTGAGGCAAATTCATGCTTTTCACAGCCGACACTGCCCTGGCCGGCGCCGCTGATAAACCAGCCTGAAAGTATTTATTAATTAAGGTCATTGACGTACTATAATATAATATATGTATACTAGAAGATGAAAAATCGCCTATTAAAAGGTCAAAAATTGTCCGAGTAATTTAGCATAAAACAATAATTGAAATTAACACCTTATTTCATACTCATAGGTAACAGTGACCAAAGTCAATTGTACCGTTCGTTAGAAAACTCTGCTTTATGCACACGTAGGCAGAGTTTTACTTTCGACAGTTTTTGATTCCATTGCCTTATTTTACGTAAATTATTAAAGCATTTGTTTAGCAACATGATACACAAAATAAATATACATTTTATAATTTATTTTCTTCTTTCTTTTATTTCCCACTTCAATTTCTTCTTTCTTTTCTTTGAATTTCTATCCTTCTCTATCTTCTCTTCTCTTCTTCTATTTTCGATGGTTTTAGCGTCGCGTCCGGACCATCGTTTTGTCGTGTGACACTGTACGCACACGCCGAAACGATGGCCCAGACGATTCGCTATTGATTCTTCTTATTTTTCATGTCATTATGAAGATTATATATATTTGGTAAAACAGTAAATAAATTATTTACAAAAAACAAGACATATTTATTACACTAGCCCCATTTTATACATTAAGAATTTTCAGAAAGTTTCTCTTTATTTCGAAAAACAATCGCGTATAATGTAGTACATAAAACACTAAACATAGGCAAGACATACATAATATACTACCAACACAGTTACACAATAATTAGAAAATATGTAATATTAAGAATATGTTATTGTATCTTATACAATAAGTTGTTTGTTAAATCATACCAATAGAAAACCAAATAAAAAAAAATTATGCGTGTACTAGAGTACACACGTAAGAAGTGAAACTTCTTTGTGACCTTAAAAATGTCACGAGTATGGCGTAACGCAAAAATGTCACGCGTACGGCGTAACGCAAAAATGTCACGCGTACGGCGTAACGCAAAAATGTCACGCGTACGGCGTAACGCAAAATTTTTACACTAAATTTTTGTCCAACCGGGGTTGAACAAAAATTAACAAAAATTAACATAACAAAAATTAAAATAAAGAAGTTTCACTTCAATAAATACTTAAATAGTTTAGATTTGATATACATTATAAGTTTAAAATATGAGCCATATTTCGCGTAAAGTGCGAATACTTATTTTTATTTTTGTTTAAAAAATTAAATCAAAATCGACTCCTGCACCCATTTAAAAAAAATCTTTGACCATTAGCAAGCTTCATCTTTACCAAGTAGCTTTTTAACCTTTAAAATTTCTTAAAATGCTAGAACCTTTACTTATTTTACTAAATGCATAGAGAAATCTTTAAAACAAAACTTACTGAAACAAAAGAACTGCAAACTGCAAAAACTGATTGCAAAAACACCTCATAAATCAATTTTGGTTAGGGCTGTAGGGCGTGCCAATTAAATAATTATACATACACTTAAAAAACATAACCCTCCTGTTGTAGTCAGTTAAAAACAATAACAAATATGTAATAAAAAATATATTGAAGATTACCAACATTTTACCAAACTACCCTCAAAATTACCTCAGCCTTCTGCATCTTATTCTGCTCCTGCAATCTACACAATATATCCGCCATGTTCGTCTGTAGCACCATACCCCCCATCACCAGTTCATCCAGAACCTGATGAGCAGCATCCGCGTGGAAGATCAGGTCCAGCTCGCATACATTCTCGAAACACTTGTCTAGCGTTTCAACGAACACCTGTTTAATAAATAAAATTGTACACTGTAATTGTTAAAAATATGTATTGACGAAAGTGCTTCTAAAAGATGTCTAATTAAATAAATAAATAAATGTTTGAGGTTGAGTTTGAAAATAAAAATCCTACTATCGTGAAATTGATATTCTTGGTTTTATGGCATTCAAATGCTTTATAAATATGTATAACTTTCTCCCTTAGACATATAAAACTGAAAGAATAGAATAAATTCGATCGCTCTGGCGGGTCACGAGTGGCTGAGTTGGTCAAGCGTCTGCCCCGGAATGGCGTGAAAGGATACAGGTTCGAGTCCCGCCTCGTGATCGAATTTTTTCTATTCTTTATAAATTTGTATTCCTACTATCCTACTTATCCTATTCTACAAATATTATAAATGCGAAAGTGTGTGAGGATGGATGTATGTGTATGTATCTTTGTTACTCTTTCACGCAAATACTACTGAACCGATTAAAATGAAATTTAGCACAGATTTATTTATGTTACAATTCCTCGGTGAATGGGCTATCTAACACCGAAAGAATTTTTCAAATCGTACCAGTTGTTCCCATTATTAGCGCGTTTAAACAAACAAACAAACTCTTCAGCTTTATAATATTAGTATAGATGAGATTTTAGGCGAAGCCGCGGGCAGACAACTAGTAAAGAAAATAACAAACAGCGAACAGTATAATCTTTATCGAAATTTAAACCATAAACCTACCTGAATAAGATCCAAAATGCCAAGCTCACTCTCGGAGGAGTCGACGCAAAACACGAAGTATAGTGTTGCATAGTGCCTATAGATTAGTTTATAATCAGATCCACCGATGAGACTGTAACAAAACAAATATTTAACTTCTTGTTGTCTATAATTTCAATTTTTTCTGTATATAGTTATATTTTTAAGCTATTGCATAGCTTCTATCGCGGGCTTGAGCGCGGGGACCGAATCGAGAAATTCCGTAACGAAAAAACCTTACGCTTCCCACTCCGACGGGCTCGGAGGTGTGGCTTGAAGGCATAGCATGCAATAGCTTTACCGCCTACCGTCTTTTTTTTTCTATTCAAATAAAAAAATATTTCTGTTGTCTATTTTAACCAACTTAAAAAAAAGGATGAGGTGCTCAAGTCAACGGTATTTTTTTAAATTTGTAAACTGAACTTTTGGTGGGTGAACTGATTTTGAAAATTCGTTTTGGGAGTCGAGCATTCAGCACAAATAAGGCCTGTTCGCAGCAGAGAAGGCACTACAGCTCCCACTGAATATCAGCATTCCCCAGCCTTATTGTCAACGAAGACGGTAAAAGTAAATAAATACTGACCTGCCTCCCTCTAAGAAGTTGCACACATTGTCGTCTCGCTTCGAAACTAACTGGAAAGTCTCTTTGATAATCTGCTGTTGCATATCTTCATTCTGTTAACAAAGGAATATTATTTACTACCAGTTCGCCCTGACCCCGCCCATTTTACCAATTCCTAAAAACAGTGCTGACAAATACAAAGAACAAAATGTTCGCATGTCTACAAACAGGTTATAGCAATTACAGGAAATTATAGCTACATCTTTGTTTAAAAAAAAAGCATGCGCAAATACAAATAATGTTTTTTATTGGATAGTGCATCTATCCAGGAATGCTACGCCAAAAATAAATAAATAGAAATATTTGCTTTGCAGACATACCATGAGAAAAAATCTTTTTTTTTTTAATTTTCGAAATTATCTAATATATCTCTGTGATCAAGATATATTCCCTGCTTTTATTACACATAAAATTCACAATTCTGAACTACAACATCCTCTATACCATTACCAGGGTATCTATTCATAATGCCACGCCCTGTATATTGATTTTTCTATATTTTTTGTACCTATAACTGTACCAATATTACAAGCATTTTTGGGTGTGGTGACCACTAAACATCAGGTCCACCTGTCCCTAAACTTGCTATGCCATAAAAAAATTTAACAAAGGCTCTTTAGTCTTAGAACAAAAAAATGTTGGCTTTTGTGATTAATATGATGAAACTTATACCAAAAAGTAAAACAAAATAGTGAAAAATGATATAATAAATGAATAAATAAATTACCAATTGCGATTAAAACATTTATGAAGGTTTAAAATAATACCCCACCCTATATATTCAATTATTAATTAAATATACTCACATTATAACAGCAATACCACAATACATATTGAATTTAACTATTAACTTGCTAATAAAAAGCATTTTTTTGAAATTATTTGAACTAGGTCTTGACTCGAAGGCTTCCTGAGGGCAAAGAGACATGCTATTCATTGTCCTCCCCAGCCAAAAAGAAAATCAATACTTGAAACCGACTCCTAGCTTCGCATTTCGGGACTAATGCTCATGCGCGAACTCTCTTTTTGCTCTTCATTGTCCTGTCTAAACCCTCGGAAAATCAATACTTGAAACCTAGTAACGCTTTTCGGAACTAAAGTTTCTGCGCAAACTCCGTTCAAGTTATATATTGTTATACACAATATACAAACACTTTGTTATGTCTATATTTATTTTAAGAATGTAAATAAAAACGTAGATTGTAATTGAAATAATTAGTAAATACTTACAAAGTATTGATAAAATTTTGATAATCTCGGCTTTCCATGATTATTGAACACTAAAATTGCTTTTATCATTTTGATAATTGAGCTAGCTACAGTTGCACAACATTAGTATATAAACTACGCATATAATTAAAATTATACAGGAACTTTATCGAAATGTTAAAATATATTTTGCATTTGTGAAAGTTAGAAATGTAGCGACTCGCTAATAAGAGTAATAAGCGAACAGAACAGCGACATTGACACTTGACAGGCGACGGTGGCCCGGTGGGCGACATCGATGTTTACTGTCAAACTCGGAGCAATTAACTAGCCTGGAGAAGCTCGGAGCAATTAACAAGCCTGGAGAAGTAACAATTAATTGAACGTTTCTTATATAGTGGCTCTCTTTTATTCAATACCCTAATTAATGCGATAGAAAGAGACAACACACTGTTATCTTCTTGGCATTCAAATCCACATGTAGCCACTTTTTGTTCTAAAAAGGTAGTGCTTGCCTTTACTTTATCGAATACTAAAATATCGATAAATAAAAAAATTAAGTTATAAAATTGCTTGAAGATAATTTAAGATTCGTTTAATTTTGAATTATGGATAGGTAATTCCAAATTTTAAGATTCGTTTAATTTGGAATTATTCATTTACGATGCGTATTGACTGCCTTGCATTGTATGGTAGTGGTATTTATAAAAAAATATTATGAGGTATTTCGGTTTAGGTTGTTTTTATGGTTTCGTAAAAAGGTACGTATTTTTTCCTGTTTTCATAGATTCATTCATAGAATTATACGGAACCCTTCGTGCGCGAATCTGACTTCCACCTGGTTAATCTTTTTACATATCAATAGTCGTATCCTACTAATATTATAAAAGCAAAAATATATAAGAATGGACATATTTTGATACTCTTTCACGTAAAAACTACTGAATGAGTTTTTATGGAACTTCATAATTATATAGTTTAAACATCAGAATAACATATTATAGGCTACAATTTACCGCAGGAAAATAACTCATTCCCACAGGAAAAAATTGGTACAAGTTTAAAATAAATTGCTTCAAATAAAACAAATAAACATTTATTTTTTTACAACCTTTTAATTTCGATACTTAATTACCAAATTACAATATTTATTTATTATTTAAAATAGATGCCACCTTAAACTTGTGGCACAGCATCTCTGCAAAGCACTTTACTATTCTTCCCGTCTGATTCGAAATGATTTGAACAAGGCCGAGAATGTTTTGAAGGCTTCCAATTTTTCCTGTGCTATAGCTTTAACCCAAACATCTTTTAATTGTTCTCAAGCCAGAAACCTGCAAATAACAATAAAATCCATACTTAAATACCTTTTTTTTTCTCCTAACCTAAAGCAGTCATTATCAATGAAGTACTTCGTTCCTACTCAAGTATCGATAATTGCACAACACTATGGAAGTTATATTTTGCATTTATTCTAAAAACTAAGCTGATTATGATTTCATTTCAATGATTACGGTTAGATAAAACATAGATGATTAAGAAAATAAGGTAAATTAACTTATTTATAATACAATTAACAAAAAAATTGATCAAAACACTAACCTGTGAAATGACAAATTTCTATCTTCGTCCGATTTCACATTACTACGGCTTTTACAGCCGTAAGCAACACAAGCCATGTTATCTTTAGTCAATTGTCTTTTCATAAAATAACAAATTAAACTAAAACACTCGTTTTTCACTTCAAAAAAGATAAGTAAAATAACCAAGCGATGATCACCAGACTGGTGATCAAAACAAATTGTAATGGCTACATGTCATTTCAAACTGTCGAACTGACATATATCTGTCCTCTTTTTTCGCATGACATTTTGCCATAAGCCAAAAAGGCGAAACTAGTGCTTTATTGTTCAATTAATTGTTACTTCTCCAGGCTTGTTAATGGCTCCGAGTGGAGAAGTAACAATTAATTGAACAATAACGCACTAGTTTGGCCTTTCTAGCTTATGGCAAAATGTCATGCGAAAAAAGAGGACAGATATATGTCAGTTCGACAGTTTGAAATGACATGTAGCCATTTCAATTTGTTTTGATCACCAGTCTGGTGATCATCGCTTGGTTATTTTAATTATTTTTTTTGAAGTGAAAAACGAGTGTTTTAGTTTAATTTTTTATTTTATGAAAAGACAATTGACTAAAGATTACATGGCTTGTGTTGTTTACGGCTGTAAAAGCCGTAGTACTGGGAAATCGGATGAAGATAGGAATTTGTCATTTCACAGGTTAGTGTTTTGATCAATTATTTAAATTTGTTAATTGTGTTATAAATAAGTGAATTTACGTTATTTTCATAATCATCTATTTTTTATCTAACCGTAGTCCGTAATCATTGAAATGAAATCATAATCAGCTTAGTTTTTAGAAAAAATGCAAAATATAACTTCCATAGTGTTGTGCAATTATCGATACTTGAGTAGGAACGAAGTACTTCATTGATAATGACTGCTTTAAGTTAGGAGAAAAAAAGGTATTTAAGTATGGATTTTATTGTTATTTGCAGGTTTCTGGCTTGAGAAAAATTAAAAGATGTTCGGGTTAAAGCTATAGCACAGGGAAAATTGGAAGCCTTCAAAACATTCTAGGCTTTGTTCAAATCATTTCGAATCAGACGGGAAGAAAAGTAAAGTGCTTTGCAGAGATGCTGTGCCACAAGTTTACGGTGGCATCTATTTTAAATAATAAATATTGTAATTTGGTAATTAAGTATCGAATTAAAATGTTGTAAAAAAAAATTAAATGTTTATTTGTTTTATTTGAAGAAATTTATTTTAAACAAGAGGTGCCCCGCGTGTTCTCTGGGAACAAACAAACAATTTTTTCCCGTGGGAATGAGTTATTTTCCCGCAGTAAATTGTAGCCTATATGTTATTCTGATGTTTAAACTATAAATTAAAATTTAATTGTAAAGTTTCATAAAAACTCATTCAGTAGTTTTTACGTGAAAGAGTATCAAATGTCCATTCTTATATATTTTCGCTTCTATAATATTAGTAGGATACGATTATTGATTTGTAAAATGATCAACCAGGTGGAAGTCAGATTCGCGCACGAAGGGTTCCGTATAATTCTATGAATGAATCTATGAAAGCAGGAAAAAATACGTACCTTTTTACGAAACCATAAAAAAAACCTAAACCGAAATACCTAATAATATTTTTGAAGTAAAACTTCTTTAGGCGCGACTAGGGACTAGGGAGTAACTCAGATTTTTTTTCTGACGGAAGTAACGCTGTGTAGTTTCCGCCATTTAAAAATAATAATTCTGATTGGTTGTAAGTATATGTCATATACTACACGCTACACGCTTCTTGACTTATACGCCAGCTAGTGGCAAATATCATAATCAATTAGGATTATTTATTTTCAAATTTTCAAACGGATCAATAATTGTGAATAGCAAAGTGAATGAAAAATTCAACAGTTTTAAAAACATTATTTTAAATTGCAAAATTTTTTGAAAATCTCTAAATATACTTGTTTATTTATTACTTTGAAAATAAGTAAATTAAAAATAAATTTTCTGACAATTGCGACATTTTATAATATTCAATAACAAGGTTATATTGACATGTGCGTTTTACTTCAATCGCGCGTAAAGGTTACACGCACACACTTTTTTTTATAAATACCACTACCATACAATGCAAGGCAGTCAGTACGCATCGTAAATGAATAATTCCAAATAGATTCGTGTAAATTATCTTCAAGCAATTTTATGACTCAATTTTTTTATTTATCGATATTTTAGTATTCGATAAATTTGTGGCAAGCACTACCTTTTTAGAACAAAAAGTGGCTACATGTGGATTTGAATGCCAAGCCGATAACAGTGTGTTGTCTCTTTCTATCGCACTAATTAGGGTATTGAATAAAAGAGAGCCACTATATAAGAAACGTTCAATTAATTGTTACTTCTCCAGGCTTGTTAATTCCTCCGAGCTGTCAAATGTCAATGTCATTTATATTAATTGACAGGTCGTATCCTCGCGTTCATATTTATTCATTTATTAAAACCGTTTATTGCTGTTCTATTTAATAGATAATGATGTAGAATATGTATTTTAATAAATACTAGTGGTCCGCCCCGGCTTCGCCCGTGGTACATATTTAGTATCCTATGTCCTTCTCCTGGCTCTAAACTACCTCCCTGCCAATTTTCAGCTAAATCGGTTCAGCCGTTCTTGAGTTATAAGTGGAGTAACTAACACGACTTTCTTTTATATAATATGTAGTTTAATGTAATATTTCATGATGTAAAATTTAATGAATATGTAAATCCAATCGAATGAGTAAACGTAGTTTAAAATTGTAATTAAATCATTAAAAATTATAAAAAGTAGATTCTTTGACTTCTCTTTTTACAAATTTTCATAAAATTAACTATTAAATTGTTTCATATCTTTGAGAATATTATACGCAAGAGAAGAGTAGGGAGATGTGTTCCATATTATGACACATTTATAGCCTCCTAAAACATATATTTGCATTACTTGCAATCAGGCGAGATTGTGGTCAAGCGAAACTAAAAAAAAGAAAATATGTTGCATTTGAATAATATTTTCCATAGAAATAAACACTGAAAAAGTCATAAATAGTATAGTATTGTTTAGGAATTAAAACGGGTACACTATATAAATGTTCTATTGTTATAAATAATATCCTATATATTTCATAATAATTAAAACTCATTAATTTTAATTACATGATACCACAGCATGATACATTGCTTTGATAATGACATTTTAAGACACGAATCTATTTCTATTCTGTTTTATCTGTGGCAACTGTCGCTATGTCGTTGTCGGATGCGCTCCATCGGTCAACCAACGCAGCGCCGTCTCGCGAATGTCATAAAAAAGAGTTCGCAAAAAAAGTTTAGTGAGTATTGTGTGAAATAAACTGAATATCTTATCAATTGTAGTGTTTGTGATAAAAAAAATTTGAATGAAAACATATCATTTTGCCGCCGGAGACGCATTTTACGAAAGCAGGTCAGTGTTAAACCATTAGTAGTTTGGTATGTCACATAGTGATGACTTTATTTGGGTACCGGGTCATTTTCTCCAGAGTCGTATAATTAAATAACGTTACTATATTTACGACTGCTTATTTCGGGTATCACGTGTTAATAACCACGAAAACTTTATACGTATTATTATAAACTCGAGATCAGTATGAAAATTTTCTAGTTTACAAAAATGAAAAACGTAGTGATAGCAAGACATCTTATTACAGAATATTATCGCTCCGTTAAGCATTAGACGCTTTATTTATCGTAGAAATAATTAGTTTCGCTAGAGTTTTTTATACATATTTCTTTTCTTTACATTTTGGCGCGTCTTTTGACAAAACTGAGGACATTTTTTGTGCAACTTGTTGATACAGACAATAAATAAATTAAAAAAAGATAACCAACGATTCGTTCCGAATATTTAGCAGTTGTTGTATTTATCAATTAACCTATTAACACTTAACAAATGAAAATTTAATTTTTAATTACAATAATATAGCAAAGAAATGTACAAGTAATAAATACTTACGGTTTCGTAATATTTCGTTTTTCGTACCTATTTCTTTCATTTCATTTCATTTATTTAGTCTAAATGTAAATAAAACAAAAATTATCTTTAGTAAATTAAGTGACACAGTAAAGATTATTTTTCCTCTAATTATGAAGATTAATCCACAGATTACAATAAATAAACAATTTTTCCTCTTAGTGTTGTTTCAAACAATTGTAAAATTCTGATTTATCCTAACATTTGGTTAGGTACTTTCTTTAAAATAAAATGTTTACGTTTTCTCTCCATAAGAACCATCCTCGTACTTCAATTAACGTCATCATTCCAGCAGTTCTCAGTTATGCGCTTACCAACACATTTTGTGATTTATTTTTATATCTATATTAATATTATAAAGCTAAAGAGTTTGTTGGTTTGTTAGAATGCGCTAATCTCAGGAACTACAGGGCCAATTTGAAAAATTATTTCGGTGTATGATAGCCCATTTATCGAGGAAGGCTATAGGCTATATATCATCACGCTAAGTCCAACAGGACTGGAGTAATGCGTGTGAAACCGCGGAGCACAGGTAGTTATAGATAAGTGGTCAATAAGCTTAAATGGAGTCAAATGTATTAATTTTATTTTATTCCAGTGTCTACCTGAAACATACACCCAGTTCATCAAAGTCTAAAACGTCACAATAAAAATATAATATACAATCTAAATAACTAAATGATTATACTAAATCTTATAACATTGAACAATTTAAATGTATGTTTGCTCATTAGTAAGGAACACATAAACAGAAAAAGATAAATATCGTAATAAGAATAGACATAATCGTCGGTGGCATTCACAAATAAACTTTGACTCATCCTGTGCAAAAATGTTTCAAAAGATCAAAGAAGATTTAATTGGGTTTATCATTTGAAAGATTCAAGATAAAAAAGTTTAAATGTATGTGTACTCTCTAAATAATTGTATTTATTTATAAAAGTAAGCTTAGTCAGTAAATATTTTTATGAACTTCTTGGAAGGTACCTATTTATAGATAGTGTGCGGCTAATTGCATCCGACTAATATTATAAATGCGAAAGTTTGTGAGGATGTGTGTGTGTTTGTTACTCTTTCACGCAAATACTACTGAACCGATTACAATGAAAATATATAGTACACATATAGAGGATAACTTGGATTAACACATAGGATAGGTTTCATGCCGGAAATCCCACGGGAACGGGAACGATGCGGGTATTCCTTTGAAAATGCGGGCAGAAATCTACTATGTATTGTATTATTTAAAAGCCAAATACATGATAATGATTTAAACTTCTTACAAATTGCATTGAAGAAAATGTCTTTTCAGGTCTTTAACAAGGCTTTATCTCTACATCAAAATTGATCAAAATCTATTCAGCGATTCAGTGTTTATCATAATATGTAGCATCATTTAGATAAAATCGTCCACATATCGATTCAATATGCCATCTTTCCTGTCACACTACGATACTGTATAGAATAATAATAATCGCACGGGCCGTGACCGCGAGGTCGCCGGTTCGATCTCCGTACAGTGAACAAGACCTAATTACCATATATATCATGTAGACGACGGGAGAAGTGTGTCAATGCTAGTCTCGTCAATAGTTAAGCAACGGTGCGAGCGGTCAGGTTTTGGATGGGTTCCCGGTAGTGATTGAGGCAAGAGCTGTATTTGGGGTAAAGGCTACATCCTTAATGTTTCTTATAGGATATGGTCATGGAATTAACTTCAGGTACCAAAGAAAGTTAGGTATAAGTAGTATAAATGTTTGGAAGCGTTGAACTGGTTGAGCTTTTTCCATTATACTGTGATACTAGTTTTGCTACATGACTACTATAATATAATACAAAAATTAACAGATAAGTATAGGCATTTATATTTAAGAAGCAAGCCTTCTGTCTGTAGTATTGCCATAAATTAGCTTAAAAAATGTCAACCATCCATCAATTTATTTTGATAATCAAACGGTCCACGTTTCGCATTATTAATATTCAAATAAAATCTACATTTAGCCTCTGAATCATTACATAAACTCGAACGTTTCAATATCTAGACATTCACAAAGTTTTTAGATAAGCTCCACACAGTATATTACGTGGCCGTGTTAAATATAGCTGTATTAATAAAACGAATGACGTTTTACATTACATCGCCGGCCAACTGACCTACACGCTACGAAAGCGACACACCCACGCGGCAATGTATGTCGAATGGAGAATCTAGTCGTAATGCGGGTAGTTTTTGGGGGTTAAGTTAGGTTTGTTTGTACTTAGTATAGGATTATAATACTGTGAGTACAGGGTTAGAGCCCTCTTACCTACACGCTACTACACGGACACACCCACGTGGCAATGTATATCGTAATGCGGGTAGTTTGGAAATTTTGGGAATTAGTGTTTTTGATAGGTTTAGTAATAGAGTACTATACTTCACTAAAACTACAGATTTAGGGTACTAAGTACAGGGTTTGATGTAAAAGATAGTTATGGCGTTGTTCGATCGATGATCGATCATAAAGGTGATGGAATTTTTTGAGGGTAGAAGCAATGTATTGAATTTGACTTTGATTACATTCGATACAGTAGTTACAGGGGCGAATCATTAAATTCTAATATTGGGAAGAATAAAATAAAACTTATAAGATTATTTTAATATCATCAACAATATGTGCAATCGTATGACGTCGGAGACATAAGAGGAGATTACTAGGAATAAATAGACAGAAAGATAAACATGTTTACGTGTTGTTCTTGTAATAACAAGAAGTTTGAATGAACACATAGGTAATATTTGTATCTGCGAACATTCAACAGCCTGCGGCTTCGAACGCTTTGTCTAAAACCTAATTAATAATATACTTAAACCTTTCTCCCGATTTGAAAAGTTCTTTCGGTGTTGGATAGCCCATTTATCGAGGAAGGTTATAGGCTATAATATATTATCATCACGTTAGGAGTTAGGACCAACAAGAGCGGAGCAATGCGGGTGAAACCGCGGGGCACAGCTAGTAATTTATAATAATAGTATGACACTCAGGCAGTAAGACAGTCAGTAGGTACCGTACGTTGTTTTCCCGATGATTATTCACTATGTCATCAGATTTCCACAAAATCAAAATCCTCACATGCCACCGTCGCGTAATTCTGGCATTACAACATTTGGCGGCTTGCCAGCTGGAGCGTTGCGTCACGGGGACGACGGTGTGACGGGATCTGGACCAATGATGGAATTTATAAGGAAAAGGTAGATAGGTTACCGATTCGATCTTCAAGCATGGCACCGCTAACGCACACACACTAAACGTCCCCGTCCGACTAGGGCCCTTCCGGCCTCCTCCACTCAAGCGACAGCCCAAGCCGAGGTTCGAGATCCCCGTCAAGGCGGGACGCCCTTGCGCATGTCGCTACCAGGGTGAACCTTCAGTTCACCCCCGCGTCCGCGTTAAAATGTAAAAGCCCTTCTGGCTAACATTGAGAAACACCACAAAAAAAAAATCACACTAAACGTCAAAGATGGCACGAAGTAGGCACATATGAAGACCATTATGGCTAATTAGCCACATTTATATGTGCCTAACCGGGGCGCTATAACCTATCTACTCCTTTTTACTAAAATATAATACCTTATTATATACTTTTTAAAGACATACAGAAAGAAAATAGATTATAGATAAGCGTCGAAAAATTGTAGGTAATATTCCAAAATTGCTGCTTTTCCTAGATATGTGAAGAAGCTATAAAATTGACAGCTATTTGTATAGATTTGGACAGTTATTCGGAAAGGTTTCTTGAGGAAATAGATTAGAACAAAAATTATAGTCGTAATTGAAGCAGAGGTTCTTGAAGCGTGCTCAAACAAATTTATATTAGCTGTGCCGGCGACGTGGGAGTTTAGAGGAAACAAAAGGCGGTTTTCCCGCTTAATTTGTACCATATTTGCTCTGGTCCTATTGGTCGTATCGTGATGATATGTCTATTTAGCCTTCCACGAGGCTATCATACACTAAAATAATCATTTATTTCAAAAAAGAATTCATTTCCTGGTATAGATAAGTGCATCGAATGTTCAGCTTTATAATTTACTAGTTCCGCACGCAGCTTCGCCTGTGTTGTCTAAAACTTTACAAATTAATAATTATAAATTTTGTTCCAAAACTTTCTTAGAAAACCATGCTTTCCATAGGTGGAAACAGAAGGAAATTGGTGCAGTAGTTTACCAATCCATACTTCCATACTAATACATATTATAAATGCGAAAGTAACTCTGTCTGTCTGTCTGTTACTCAATCTCGCCTAAACTACTGAACCAATTTGCATGAAATTTGGTATGGAGATATTTTGATACCCGAGAAAGGACATAGGCTACTTTTTACCCCGGGACATAGGATAGGTTTTATCCCGGATATCCCACGGGAACTATGCGGGTTTTTCTTTGACTGCGCGGGCGAAGCCGGGGGCGGAAAGCTAGTTTACGATAAACCTTTAAAAAAATTGTAAAACACATGATTATATAAAAAATAATTGAGAACAAATACATCTATAATATAAAAAACCGGCCAAGTGCGAGTCGGGCTCGCGCACAAAGGGTTCCGTAGCAGCAAATATAATAAATTACAGTTAAATCAACCTATCTCAAAAACTATAAGAGATACTTTGATCAAACCAAAAATCGTTGAAAGAGTTAATTAGCATGCATCACCTCTATTTTTTTTAGAATTTTATACCCCGTAGTTATAAAAATAGAGGGGGGGGGACATACTTTTTACGACTTTGAGAGCTGATATCTCAAAAACCGTTCACTTTAAGAAAAATGTTTTTTAGAAAACTTTATATCATTTTAAAAGACCTTTCCATTGATACCCCACACGGGTATGTACATCGAAAAAAAAAATTTCATCCCTCAGTTACATGTATGGGGGGCCCCACCCCCAATTCTTTTTTTTACTATTTAGTGTCATATTTTTGTAGCGGTTCATACAACACATATTCCCATCAAATTTCATCACTGTAGTACTTATAGTTTCCGAGTAAATCGGCTGTGACAGACGGACAGACGGACAGACGGACAGACGGACATGACGAAACTATAAGGGTTCCGTTTTTGCCATTTTGGCTACGGAACCCTAAAAATGAATCCTAAAATGTGTTGGTAAGCGCATAACTTGAGAACGGCTGAACCGATTTCGATAATTCTTTTTTTATTATATTCCTTGAAGTACGAGGATGGTTCTTATGTAGAGAAAACGTAAATATGTACCACGGGCGAAGCCGGGGCGGAACGCTAGTATGTTAATACATAAAATCATAATAAGTAGGTATTTGAAATATTCGCAATGTAGTAACTAGCTATCAATTGCACTTGATTCCATCGAATTGGATCCATTAACGGTTGTTACTTATTATGTAAGTACCTTATTAAGGCCTATAAAATTTACAGTGGAGACCAGACTATATTTTATGACCTAGGTTAATAAAATTCTCAGGCGCGGGTATTTTATAGAATTAAAAAAAACGAAACGAATGAATAATTTGTAGGGTAGAAAAATTGTGTGTTCGTATTGTTAGGTGGCGTCCATAAATTACGTGAGTTGTTTTAGGGGGGGAGGGGGTCGAGTAAAATCTCATCTAACCTTACGTTGGGGAGAGGAGGGGGGTGTCGGCAAATATCACGCAATTTTTTTCTAATTGAAACAAAACAAATTATACTCTTTTGGTCCATTTAATCCAAATAACATGCTTAAGATTTTAATGTTACGGTTAAGATTTAAATAATCTATTGTTACCTAAGGGCCGATTTTTCAATGCTTGGATTAAACTTATTCGTCGAATAATGTATAAAACTACCATTTTAAAAACGTATTCTAATTGCCCGTATTTGACAGTTTACGTGACATTTTAATATTTTCGTGTAATACTTTATTGGACGGATAAGTTTTATCCAAGCATTAAAAAATCGGCCCTTATTATAACTTTCAGCAATATTAAATACTATTTTTAAGTAGTCGTTAACAAAAGCACGAAGCATTTTTTCTTTTTACAATGACAAATAAACATAAGAAACCCACATTTTGAAAAATCTCACGTGAGATGGGGGGATGGGGGAGGGGGTTCAATAAAATCTCATGATATCTCACCAGAAGGGGAGGGAGGGTCAAAAAATAGACAAAAACACCTCACGTAATTTATGGACGCTCCCTTATTATTTTTAGCAGATAAACCATCAAAAGCAAATCTCGTTAGAATGTTTATTTAAATAAAAAAATGTGTGCGTGTACTAGTGTACACACGTAAGCAGTGAAACTTCATAAACCTTATTTTTCAAAAAAAAAAAAAATTACTTTATGCAACTTTACAAAAATACGTCAAATCATGCGTGGTAGGGATATTAAGAAAAGGATGGCGCGTAACGGAAAAATGTCACACGTAACGAAAAAATGTTACACTAAATTTTTTTCCAACCCCGATAAAGAAGTTTCACTTCAATACACAACGTAATGTTATGGTCTCAGTTTTGATATAACCCATTCTTTCATGAAACTCAAGTTATGCGCTTTTGTAAATACATATAATACTTAATAGACATTGCCAACAACTGTAAAAGATGCCTTCGCCCATAGAATTTATAAATCAAAAGAATCAAAACTCCCTTCCGTAGGGCGCTAATTAAAAAAAATATCACAAGAACATCTTTACATTTTAACTCTATATTGTCGATTTCTATGCAAAAATCGAGATAATTAGAACTAACCAATCATGAATGACTTTTCTTGCAATTGCAAAAAAGGTCAATTGCGATTTAAAAAAAAAGTGCACACACAACAAAAGGGCGCGAACAATTTGTCTAATGGAGCGTAATTCGAATTTGGAACCGCAAAAGCGTATCCTTCCTGCTTCCGTGTACGTTTTTCCCGCGCTTTTCGCTATAAGTAATGGCGGGCGGACGATTTGACGTCAGTTGTCAAACGTCAAGCAGTGTGCCTGGTGCGGTGTTGACAGTGTTGCTAGTTGCTACGTTGTGGATTTTTTTCGTGCTGGTATGTAAATGTTTATTTTGATTAAAACAATAGGGATGAAAAGGAAAGAAAAAAATGTTGTGTGGTTTTATGAAACCACGGTAAAAGTGAAACTGTTCGAACGGTTCCGAACACTGCTTTGTGTAAAAAGTTTGAGACGATGTAATAAAAGTTTCACTTTAAAAATATAAAGAAAAGTTATTTATGAAGATATTTCTTTGCTATAAATTTAGATTTTAGTTTTTTATATAAACCATCATAGACTACAGGCCCATGTTGAAAAAGTTATGGGTAATTTGAACCACAAAATCAAATGACCAAATTAACCCCGGCAATTGTCGGAAAATAAAAATAAATTCCGACTTTGTTGACCACCATTTTTGTTCGGCATCTGTGTCATACTGTTTCAATAATGCTTTTAATACATTTTATAAATAAATAAAATATAAATATTATAGGACATTATTGTATCTACCTGTACTTTCGAATTCTCAGGTGGCCAGCTTACAAGTGGCGGCATAGTGCTGAGTCTTATTATTTTATGCTCTTATATCGTTCTAGATAGGTCACCTGGTGGTTCAAATAACCCATAACTTTTTCAACATGGGCCTGTCATATCTATCATAATTTTGTAGTATGAAATAACTTATGTCGATAATTGATATTGTAAAACGGTTTTTACGCTTGTTATTTATTTTCAAAACTTTGCTCGACTTGATTACCTTTCTTTAAAAACTTGTGTGATAGTTGTTACGAAAGACCAAACTCAATTTGTGCGGAAGGACTTAATAAAATTATTAAATAAATAAGTGATAAATATCCCGTTTACCTAATGATATTACAAGAAAACTTTTGCAATGCATGAAAAAGTGATTATTTCAAAAAGATGCTTACCAGTGTTCTCTGGACTCGATACTATCAACTAGTATTATATAAACATTAAACAATACAGTTTTTGAGGATAGATGTTTGTTATTCTATCAGACAAAACAGCGGAGCCGATTTGGATCAAATTTTAGAAAATTATAGTTTGAGCACTAGGCTAGATAGATTAAAATAAAACGACATTCATAATTTCACGGTAACATTAATTTATATGCTACTAGGTCGATGTCATATTGTAATGCCTATATTGTAATACTGACAAAAACAAAACATACAGGTGAAGCTAATAAAAGCATGTTAAAATATTCTCAACGCAGATGAAACCGCGTGGCACAGCTAGTATATCATAAGGCAACAGGTTGCTATGCGATTTCTTATCTCCTGTAAACATACCGTATAATATCGTTACACTCGAACTCGGGTTCGCGTTACGTTTAGTTTCTGATGATAAAATATTCGACACAGATGTGCCATTTGGTAGAAAGTATCTTGCCTCACAGAGGTAGGGTAATTGTATGAAAATGAAACAACTGTATTTTTAGGTAAAAAGTATATTGCCTCACAGAGGTTAGAGTAATTGTATGTAACAACTGTTTTTGAATATGCTAATGTGGATTTTAATCGGTTATAAAAAGGTTAAATATCAATTAATTTAGATTTTAGGTAAATAAATCACGTTATTGTGTACGATGCATACTTTTTTTTTTTTTTTATGTCAGAGCAAGCAAAGGGGCAGGTGGGCCACCTGATGGTAAGTGGTCACCACCGCCCATAAACACTTGCAACACTAGAAGTGTTGCAGGTGCTTTGCCGGCCTTTTACGGACAAGTAAGCTCTTTTCTTCTCTTTTCTTTTCTCTTTTCTTCTCTTTTCTTAAACTTATAGCTATTGAATTACATTTGCAAAGATTAACCTTACAAATAACAGTGTAAGAGTTATAATATTATTCAAGCTGTATTCTGTTTGATTTCTAGTGAAGTCTGATATCTTCATTAATATAATATTTTTCATATTAGGTTTTGGGTCAGTAACACATACTCCACTATGGGATATTTAAAGATTGACCTTTTTTATATCTATAAAAATTTAGAAAGTAATAAGGAAATATATATTCGTGACCAAGACACACATACATATCTAAAATTGAAAGAAAAATGCAATGAAAAATAATGCATATTATCCTCAAATAAAATGAGATACCAATTTTTAATTACTTTTCGTAATCATTTTGTATGCAAAAATGGAAATATATTCAAAATATATTATTTTACTTTAATTACCTAAAGAAAAATATATTCTACTATTGAGCAAAATGTTTAGTGAAGCCATTTGGTCACTAATTTATATAATTTTACTTACATTTCATTTAATAAAATAAACCTGTTCATTCAAAATATACAAACACGTGCCTCGATAAAATATTATAATTTATTATATGTAGACGATGGTAGATGCCACTATTCTTATTTAAATTGATGCGACAATTATAGATCTAATATTAGACCATTTTACGGATTTAAAACAAGATATTTAACACGTGCTTATTGTATAGGTGCTGTAAAATGATAAAAAGTATAAATTACTAGCGGTCCGCCCCGGCTTCGCCCGTGGTACATATGAAAAATAGATGTTGGCCGATTCTCAGACTTACCCGATATGTACAGAAAATTTCATGAGAATCGGTCCACCCGTTTCGGAGGAGTATGCAGACTAACATTGTGACACGAGAATTTTATATATAAGAGATAATTATTTAAGAAGCCAAGACATTAATAACTTATACTTATATATATGTATGTATATTAATTAAGCGAAAAATAGCCTTCGGATATAAGGGAAGGAATCATCTATTATTCTAGAACTAGGATTTATGGCGATTTTTATCCAATTCAGGTTTGCTATTTTACGAGAAAGAATTCAAAGTTTGTTAGCAAGTAGGTATCCTCGAAGAATAGAGCTATAAAAGTCACACGAATATTTCCACGGATTAAAGCTCTATTATACATATTAATATTTAAAACAACTCTCAATATTTATTAACATTTTGACAGTTTTTGTGTGGTTGAGTCATAACATAACCATCTACGTTAATTTCGTAATACATATCTTAGAATTGCGAAATGAGCAAAATATGGTACCTATGGTTTCATTATCTAGAATTCTAGAGTAATGTGCGACCTGGATGTTGTATCTCCTTTTTGAGATTGATTAGTTCATATTGTTCTAAAAAGAGAAGATCTATTTCGGTATTCTTTTTTTATTGTTTATTCATATTATCAAGAAAACTGACCGTCCTATTTTATATATGAGATGTTTGTCAAATTTCTGTAACATAAAAAATTGGCAAGAAATAAATTATTACTATCGGTTTAGCCATTTTGGCGTAACACTGAACGTGCTTACAAACTGTTTACTTAATATTACATATTAACTGTTATCAACTGTAACGCTTATCGTAATTAATAAAGAAATCGTAATATAACGCAATTGCATGCTAATTATGAAACTCCGGTGACACCACGGACGGACGCGCGTTGATTTATTTATATATGCAATGATTCATTGACACTGAATAGTGAATTGTAAATAACGCCTGGAGGCGAGCCAATGTGATCTTCAGGTTGTATACCAACATCGTAAAAAGCAGGACTATGTTTTTTTCCGCTCGAGATTAGACTTATCGTATGTAATTTTAGTAGAGCTAACTATATTAATAAAAGCAATCTTCAGAAATATACATAATATATGTAATTGTTAAATTAAAAACAATATAATTAGAATTAAGCTCGCACGTGATATTTTACATCATTTGAATTCACCTTATCAGCGGCTGATAAGCTTTAACCTACTGAAGCATTGGTTTAGTCTTATAACACTAATCATTTTGCGATAAGAATCTCATTTAGACTACATTTATAAATAGTCTGTATAAATAAAAATACACTAGCTTGCCTTCCGCGGCTTTGCCCGTTTTGTCAAATACAAATTATTTAAAATTTTAAACCTTCCTTGAGAACCACTCTATTTATTAAAATGAACCGTATCAAAATCCGTTGCGTAGTTTTAAAGGTCTAAGCATACAAAGGACTAGACGCTCTTGTTTCATACCTTGTAGGGATACTAGTAACTATTTAATAATCCGTGGTGATACTCAAAAGGAAGTATGTAAAACGCACGCGTTACAAATCGCGTTTCGTACTAAATATGTATGTAGTAGGCGAGTTTTGTACGCGTGACGTCACTTGACCTAGCAAAGTAACAAGGCCGTTCTGTCGTTACGTAGTCTTTGCCGCGCAAGTAACGAACGACGTTAGCTAACGGCGCGCTTATCGCTTATCTGTGGTGCGGTGCGCGCGGGCAGCACACGTTCTAAATTCAAATGGATTCGTAATTTAAAAACGTTCGAATTTTTGACGTTTTGAAGTTTGCAGTGTTCGGATTTTGTTTTGTGTTGTGTGAGTATCTGATTGGTTTGTTGTTTTTGTTTTTTTTAATTGCGTTCTTTGTGGCGAGGTTTTTATTTTTAATAAACATTTGAATGTGGTTGCAATTAATGTCTTTTTTCTATCTTTTAATTTATAGTTTGCTTTTTTTCGTCAATGTTAGACGTGTTTTTACTTGAAATTGTGATTATGTTTATTCAAGTTATTTTCCTCAAACATTTTCAAATCTTATATTGCAACAATGTTGATTAAAACCCGTCTTGCTGATAAAGAAGTGCATAATTATGTGTGTTATGCATATTAGGTACCTATATGTTTATTATTTTTATCAAAAGAAAAAGGTTAATTGATTACAGTAGACGATTGCCTCTATTTGTGTTTTTCTTTTACTTATAAAATGAGATATTATAATACTTCTGTAAATCCTGGACCTTTCTAGACTAGATTTCCGCCCGCGGCTTCTCTCGCGTTATCAATGAAAAACCCGTATAGTTCACGTTCCTGTGGGATTTCTGAGATAAAAAGTAGCCCAAGCTTTATTCTGGGTCTTCAGCTACATACCAAATTTCATTGTATTCGCTTCAGTAGTATTTGCGTGAAAGAGTAACAAACATCCATCCTCAAATACTTTCGCATTTATAATATTAGTTGGATATTATTCGTAGTTCCCCTATCTATGAAAAAAACCGCATCACAATTCGTTGCGTAGTTTTGAAGATCTATAGGGATGGACAGACCAGGACAGGGACTTTGTTTTATACTATGTACCTATTGACTATATAGATTTTATAAGGCTTTCGTATGATTGAAGGTTTTATCTTGAAACTAGCTTGACGCCGTGGCTTTACTCGTATGCACTTGACGTTATCGCATCTAAAGCCTCCTCAATCCTCATATATTGGTAACACAAACAATGATAACGTATCTAACTTTCCAAGGTCTCATCTATCTGTGTAATGGAATTCATCGAAATCGATTTAGCGGTTCTGACGTGATAGATTTTTTGTATGGATGTAAAATTTTTTTTTATAATAATTATGATGATGAATTAAGTACATTTATTCATTCATTTTGTTTTATAAAAATAATGTTCTACTTAGTATAAAAAATGAATTGCAAATTGTTGGTGAGCTCATAACTCGAGAACGGCTGAACCGATTTCGTTAATTATTTTTTTATTATTTTTCTTGAAGTAGGTTCCGAAGATGGTTCTTATGGAAAGAAAACGTAAACTGGTACCACAAGCGAAGCCGGGGCGGACCGCTAGTCTAATATAAATTAGTGCTACCTACATTTTTGTTTTGATGGTAATTTCTTCTATTATATCGTTTACGTTTATACTCGGATATTATTTACTAGCTGTGCTCCGCGGTTTTACCCGCAGTGCTCAGCTCCTGTTGGTCTTAGCGAGATGAAATAGCTATAGCCTTCCTCGATGAATGGGCTATCTAACACCGAAAGAATTTTTCAAATCAGACCAGTAGTTCCCAAGATTAGCGCGTTATAACAAACAAACGAACTCTTCAGCTTTATAATATTTTAATTTTTAAGTATAGATAAGCGACCTTAACGCTATATGCGATCTCTGCCAGGCAACCTTCACTAACATATTATTATATATTATGTATATGTATTTAATTTTCTTTGAATACGTTTTGCTTAGTAACATAGGTAACAATAACTATTTTTATTTATAAAACAATACATACATTTGATAAAATCACATGTTATCGAATTTGTTATATTTAAAGAACAAAGGTGGAACCTCTATGGTTGTTTTGTATACTTTTATAGATTTTACGCTTCAGTAAAAATAAATATAAAGGCCTATAAAGCAGATTTAGTTTTCATAGTTTGAGTGTTAGTGAGCAAGTGGGCTGATTCGTAGATCTTAGTGCTTTGATTTTTTAAAAATAAGTGTTCCTAGTATTTTCTTGTTTGATTTTACGCGAGTATAATATAGACTA